>NC_040027.1:6904349-6933085 GCF_000972845.2 Larimichthys crocea | reverse complement strand
TATTATTGATAGTAGGTCCTGACATCGGGTAGTAGGTATGATCGTATATATATAATATCAATAAGATCTGTGTCTCTCTGTTACTACGACTATAATATCTATTCTATCTCTATCTATATACATACATCATAATATTATATATATAGATAGATCCATCTATATATACGGTTAATATATATAATCAGCCTATACTCTAATCTTTCATCCATAGTCTCTATCTTTCTAACTGTATCATATCTCATCGTCCCAAGCTCTCCACATCGGTATCTCCAGCTTTAATATATATTAGCGATATCTCCACCACACACAACCCCTAGATAGACCTATATCTCTGTACCCTATTATATTCTCATTATCATATCTCTCTGTTCTCTTCACTGTGGGGTGTGTGGGTCTTGTTATCGCTCCCTCACCCCCCCCCCACCGCCTGACGCTCTCTCTCCCCCGTTTTGTGTGTCTGCATTGCCCCCGCCACACAATCACCGGCTCGCTCATTCAACCTCTCTGCTCATCACCTGCTCTCCGCCTCCCTGCTCTCCCTCATCACCTGCTCCTCCTCCTCCGCCTGCTCTCACGCCTCACCTGCCTCCTATATATATGTATGTCGCACACGTTACACACGTTACCGTCTCTGGTCCTGACCTACGTCACTAGCAGATCCACCAGTCAGCGGCCGGGTAATACGTGACGTAATGAGGAAGTGTTCCTGTACACCTGCTGTGGAGAGACGGCTGGTGGTACAGGTAAACTCGGACTGTGACTCTTTACTCAGGTGTTCTCAGGTGTTCTCAGGTGTTCTCAGGTGTTCTCTGACCGGAGGACTGGTCGTGAACAGAGATCAGCTGTTAGCTTTAGCACCGGAGGCTAACTGAACGACGCTAGCTGTTAGCCGAGCAGGACCGGAAGTGGCAGAGTGTGTAGAAGCTGAACAGGTGAGACGTGTCGGAGGTCAAAGGTAAACCTGTGGGACACGTTACCTGTCCACAGCTCGAGGACACACTCAGACTAATGTTACTGTCGTCATGGAGAACAGGGGTTTTATTTTGAAGTTTCTGACCGGAAGCGCGGTCACCTGCAGTGACGACATTAACGGTTAAAACGGACAAACGGCCTGTGTTCATGCCGCGAGGTAACGATAAAGTAACGTTACTTTAACGTTACTTTATCGTTACTTTAACGTAACAAACAGCGAAGAAGAAGAAGAAGAAGAGTGTTTGTGGGCGGGAATCTGCCGATGACGCGATGAAACACAAACCGGAAGTCCATATTAAAGCTTGTAGTGCGGAAGTAAACAACAACACCTTAGTTCCTGTTTCATAGAGATCAATCCAGTTTAAACTGGACTAATGTCTGTCCTCACAGTGTCTCTGTGTCCTCACAGAGACACACTGTGTGTCCTCACAGTGTGTCTCTGTGTCCTCACAGTGTCTCTGTCCCCTCACAGTGTGTCCCTGTGTCCTCACAGTGTGTCTGTGTGTCCTCACAGTGTCTCTGTCCTCACAGTGTGTCTGTGTCCTCACAGTGTGTCTCTGTGTCCTCACAGTGTCTCTGTGTCCTCACAGTGTCTCTGTCCACAGTGTCTCTGTCCTCACAGTGTGTCTCTGTGTCCTCACAGTGTCTCTGTCCTCACAGTGTGTCTCTCTGTGTCCTCAGTGTGTCTCTGTCCTCACAGTGTATCTCTGTGTCCTCACAGTGTGTCTGTGTGTCCTCACAGTGTGTCTCTCTGTCCTCACAGTGTCTCTCTGTGTCCTCAGTGTGTCTCTGTCCTCACAGTGTGTCTCTGTGTCCTCACAGTGTGTCTCTGTGTCCTCACAGTGTATCTCTGTGTCCTCACAGTGTGTCTGTGTGTCCTCACAGTGTGTCTCTGTCCTCACAGTGTGTCTCTGTGTCCTCACAGTGTGTCTCTCTGTGTCCTCACAGTGTGTCTCTGTGTCCTCACAGTGTCTCTCTGTGTCCTCACAGTGTGTCTCTGTCTGTCCTCACAGTGTCTGTGTCCTCACAGTGTGTCTCTGTCTGTCCTCACAGTGTGTCTGTGTGTCCTCACAGTGTGTCTCTGTCCTCACAGTGTGTCTCTGTCTGTCCTCACAGTGTCTCTGTCCTCACAGTGTGTCTCTGTCTGTCCTCACAGTGTGTCTGTGTCCTCACAGTGTGTCTCTGTCCCCTCACAGTGTGTCTCTGTCTGTCCTCACAGTGTGTCTGTGTCCTCACAGTGTGTCCCTGTGTCCTCACAGTGTGTCTCTGTGTCCTCACAGTGTCTCTGTGTGATGTCCTCGGCGCTGTAGTGTGTGGGCGGAGCTTCAGGATGGACATCCTGGTGGCCAAGCTGCTCGGCCTGCTGGGATTGTTCGGCCTCATGCTGGGCGGCGTGCTCGTCCCCGTGCGCCTCCTGCTGGTCGACCACGACAAGGCGCACAGGTACCGGAGAGCCATGTCCGTCTGCAACTCGTTCGGAGGAGGAGTCTTCCTCGCAACGTGCTTCAACGCCCTGCTGCCTGCAGTCCGAGACAAGGTCACACACACACACACACATACACGCACACACACATGCACACACACACACACACACAGGCACACACACACACACACGCACACACACAGGCACACACACACATACACGCACACAGAGGTCGGGTCGACGGCCCGTCTGTGGTTCTGCTGACAGTCCAATGTGTGGATGGTTAAAAACATGTATAACACAGTACACACAGAGTACACACAGTACACACAGTACACACAGAGTACACACAGTACACACAGTACACACAGTACACAGAGTACACAGAGTACACACAGAGTACACACAGAGTACACACAGTACACATAGTACACAGAGTACACAGAGTACACACAGAGTACACACAGTACACAGAGTACACACAGTACACACAGTACACACAGAGTACACACAGTACACATAGTACACAGAGTACACAGAGTACACACAGTACACAGAGTACACAGTACTAAGAGAACTGGGTCACAGCACCAGTTTTATGGATTAAAGTCTTCTGAAGTTCTGCAGATTGTTCTGTTAGTGTTTGTCCTTCTGTTCTGAGAGCAGAACCTCACCATGAATTCAGAACCTGGACCTGGACCAGGACCTGGACCTGGACCTGGACCAGGACCTGGACCTGGACCTGGACCTGGACCAGGACCAGGCTGCTGAGCTGACGTGGGTCTGTTGTGCCTGTCCTCAGGTGTCGGACGTGTTCCAGCGGCTGCAGATCGTCAGTGAGTACCCTCTGGCAGAGACGATGATGATGCTGGGCTTCTTCCTGACGGTGTTCGTGGAGCAGGCCGTCCTGACCTTCAGGAAGCAGAAGCCGTCCTTCATCGACCTGGAGACCTTCAACGCCGGCGGCTCCGAGGCCGGCAGCGACTCCGAGTACGACACGCCCTTCATCTCTTCGGCGCGGGGCTCGCCGGGCGGCGCTCGGGGCTCTCGCGGACACCAGCACGGACACTTCAGCCCCGCGGAGCTGGCGGGGGCGGGGCCTCTGAGGCTGGCCAGCCTGGTCCTGGCTCTGTCGGCTCACTCCGTGTTCGAGGGCCTGGCGCTCGGCCTGCAGGAGGACGGCGCCAAGCTGGGCAGCCTCTTCCTGGGCGTGGCCGTGCACGAGACGCTGGCCGCCGTGGCGCTCGGGGTGAGCGTGGCCAAGGCGTCGCTCGGCATGAGGGACGCAGCCAAGCTGGGGGTCACGGTCAGCCTGATGATCCCTCTGGGGATGGTCGTGGGGATGGGCATCGAGTCGGCGCAGACGCTGGCGGGCGCTGTGGTGTCGGTGGTGCTGCAGGGACTCGCCGCCGGCACCTTCCTGTTCGTCACCTTCTTTGAGATTCTGTCCCGAGAGCTGGACGACAAACAGGACCGGCTGCTCAAAGTCCTCTTCCTCATCCTCGGTTACGCCACGCTCGCCGCACTCGTCTTCATCAAGTGGTGACACGCGGGAAGTGCAGTGACGCACGCCGATGCCAAAGGACAACTCTGAACTCCACGACATCCAGCTGTGACGCAGAAACATCTGGACGAACTCCTGCAGAGGTTCAGGATGATGATGATGAAGAATCGGATTTCTGACTGCAGGTAACGAAAATCCACCAAATCATCGTTGGTACAAACCGTCAGTCCGTCAGCTTGGCGGTGAGCTCAGAGCGACGGGTACCCGTCGCTCTGAGCTCACCGCCAAGCTGACGAACTGAGCTAACAGCAGCTACAGCTGTCAGCAGTTTACTTCACTGTCCATCATAAACTCTGTAAATCACAGAGAGTTGAGGCGGAGCAGCCGGAGGACATCAGAGGGAAAACCAGAAAACATTTCCTCCATAAAATATGATCCAGTTTCACCAGAATCAGTGAAATAGTTGCTGCTGTGTGACTTAGTGCCGTAAAGCGTTACGTACTTCTCCCGACCCGGAGCCCAGAGTTAAACGATGATGATGATGATGATGATGATGAAGACCAAAAACATTTGGATTGTTCCTCCATGTGTTTGTTTCTGTTGTTTCGTATTCATGTTTTGTGTCGTCTCATATTTATCTTGTCATTTTAAATTAAACAGATTATTAGCAAACTTCTTTAATTCAGGCGTCATTATTTATATTCCTCGTTTAGCCTCTTTCAGCTCTGTTTTGGTCTCCTCGCTGAGAGCTCGTCTCCTGTGAGTCAGTTCACTGTTGTATCGCGTCTTTAGGGCGCCCTCTCGTGGACAGTGACAGATCTGCAGTTTATTTATAGTTTGTGAAATGATGTGAATGAATAAATGAACTTTTCTTTTCTATGCAGTGAACAGATCGGCCATCACAGATTTAACAATGTTCAGATTTAATGTTCGGTTAAACATTTCAGCTTTCAGCTGTGAAAACAGGAACAAACTCACCGTGCTGTAAAGTAACTAAGTACATTTACTTCTCTATCATTTTCAGGTACTTGTACTTCACTCAAGTATTTTCATGTCAGTTCTACTCCACTACATTTATTTGATTGATGTGTTATTAATTAAAATAAGAAACAACTTTATTCAACCTGTGAATTGAACAAACCATCAGAAGATAAAGAGCAGAAGTATGATCCTGTATATTTGACATTACATTTGTTCTTTGTGAGTATTTCTACTGTTTTTTACTGAAGTAAAGATCCGAGTACTTTTCCGAGTTCTTCTTCTGAACACTCAGACTGACCCTGATTCAAGTAAATTTAAACCTGAGTCCATCAGGTCTGTCTGAAGCTGCAGGATCCTCTGACCTCTTCTGACCCTGAAGGTTCAGCCAAAAGAAGAAAAACACAAACCAGGATCGGGTCCAGGACCGGGTCCAGGACCGGGTCCAGATGCCACAACAAAGGCGTGTGAGGTGTTAGTCCACCTCTTTAAGCCTCTTAAGGCCTTTAAGTCTGCCGGCCCGCCTGCAGCCGGCATGCAGGGCTGCAGTTGGCTCCGATCAGGCCGTGATGATTTAATCCCTCAGTGGAAACGGTCAGCTCGTCTTTGGCTCTCTCAGGTTTGTCACCCTGCCAGACGCATCGAGAGGACCAACAGAAAACTTGGACGGCATGGAGGACCTTCTGTTACCAAGCGGCGAGGAGGAGGCGCGCTCTGACCACAGCTCGTATGTCCCAGGAGACACAGGGAGGATGATGGGGGACCAGGTGAAGACTTTCCTCCATGCGACAGTGAAGGAGGACCTGAAGAGAGACGTGACGAACTTCCTGAAGAAGAACGGGCTGCTGACGCTGTCCGTCATCGCCGTGATCACCGGCTGCACGTTGGGCTTCATGCTGAGAGGAACTCATCTGTCCACACAGGTATGACTCACCTGTTCCAACAACCATGTTGATCCTGTACTTTTATTCTCCAGCCGGACTCTGACTCACCTGCTGCTGGGAGCAGGCTGGCAGCTCCACAAGCTTTTTAGCCTCTTTTAGCTGCTAGTTTTGGTTTTGCGACACATTCCCTGTTTGTGAGATGAGCCGCTGTACACTACAGGCTCAGTAACAAACAGCAGAATGCAGAGGACGGCTTGTAATCTTGGGTCGTCTCGTTGTGTTGTCTCATTTGGTCGTCTCGTTGCCTCGTCTCGTTGAGTCGTCTCGTTGAGTTGTCTCGTTGGGTCGTCTCGTTGGGTCGTCTCGTTGCCTCGTCTCATTGAGTCGTCTCGTTGAGTCGTCTCGTTGAGTCGTCTCGTTGAGTCGTCTCGTTGCCTCGTCTCGTTGCCTCGTCTCGTTGCCTCGTCTCGTTGGGTCGTCTCGTTGAGTCGTCTCGTTGAGTCGTCTTGTTGGGTCGTCTCGTTTGGTCGTCTCGTTGAGTCGTCTCGTTTGGTTGTCCTATTGAGTCGTTTTGTGTTGTTTCGTTTGGTCATCTCTTTTGGTCGTCTTATTGGGTCGTCTTGTGTCGTCTCATTTGTTCTTTTCATTTGGTCGTGTCATTGGGTCGTCTCGTCTGGTCGTTTTGTTTGGTCGTGTCATTGGGTCGTTTCGTTTGGTCGTCTTGTTGGGTCGTCTCATTGGGTCGTCTCGTTTGGTCGTCTTGTTTGCTCATCTCGTTTGGTCGTCTTGTTGGGTCGTTGGAACCTCCTAATGAAACTCTATAACTACGAACCTCCTTACTGTCCAAGAAAACCTTCTAAATGACCACTAGACCTGCTGAAGTAACTCTCATGGGAACCTCCTTGTAGATTCCATGAATCTCATCAAAAAGCTTCTCCAGGACTTCTAGAGCGGCTCATCAACTCATTGAGTCGTCTCGTCACTTTTTGCATAAGCTAGCAAACCTAACATATTGTTTATTAACCTGATCGTTGCTTTGACTTCAGACCGACTGAAGACCTCACGCCTCATTGTAACTTCAAACAGAGATTGCATTATTCTGATTGTAAAGTGAGCAGACAATGATGAAGATTAGCTTTAAATTTGTTGGCGACATATGGTTATCTAATTTAACGTTAACATAGTATGACTTCATTCTTCAGAGCTGCGTGGGCAAATGTTACCACGAGCTCTAATGTTAGCATGACCGGACAGCGCAGGCTAAAATTAGTAACATACATTATTTGTACAAAACTAGTTCCCGTAACTCGCCCTCCATCGGACGTGCACTTAAAGCTCCAGCTGAATCCGTTATGGAGCCAATCGATGCCCATCCCCATACACTGAACGCTCGGCGTCTGTCTTTCAGCCTTTTGTTTCACCAAGCTCTCACCAACCACTAAAAGTCAGTCCCACATTTACTCTTGACTCTACCTCTTCGCTCCCTTCTCCTCTGCCCCCCTGCTGCTCTGAGAATGTGTCAGATTAATGATCTCCATAGCTCTGTTTTGTGTTTTTGAGACTTTTATATCTGCAGATGCAGGTCTTCTCTTCTCCGCCATGTTTTTAACAAAATCAAAGAAGAAGAAGGCTGCTAGCAAACATGAACAGTTAAAGTGAGCCACGGTCTGCAGGGACGAGCTGTTCAGCACAGAGACTGCAGCCGGTCCAAATCCACCAACATTAATCCGTTCATTCAATAAGTGGCTGTCGGCTCTGTCAGAGTGAAACGATGAAACAAGGACGTCAATAAAGACGCTGAGCTCACGACTGCTTTTATTCTGGGAACGTTAAATGTACTCATGCTGGACTTTAAGGCCGGAGACACAGCGAGCAGCAGTGTGTTTAAATGTGATCAGCAACAACCAAAGAAGGACTCAGACCTTCATGAAACTGTGAATATTCACATGATCAATGAATCATTATGGAAGATTTGCTGCTTTACAAAGTACTAACATCAGACAGACTAAAAAAAAGGAAATTATCAGCATGAAATTTATCATCAGAAAATAATCAGCATGTTCAGTCTGTTCTTTTATTTACATTTTCTGACCCGTCTGTTTCTATCTGAACTCTTTCCAGGAAGTTTTGATCCTTCTCAGGAGATTTTGTTCAGCTGGTTGGACGGTGACATGGAGGTCACGACCAATCAGAGGACTTTATTTCTGTCGCCATGAGAACGTCTTTAAGGGAAAATAAAACATTTTACATAATAAACAATAACACATTTATTATCGACGAATAAATTAATTCATAATATGAAACATTAAGAGCTGTGTTAAATATTTTAATATCCCATCGTTATTCAAACATTCTATTCAGATTTTTATGAGCAGCAACCAATGACTGACCAATCTGATGACTACCCATGAACCTCAGCAGCTGTTAGTCCATCCAGAGCTGTGAACCAAAAAGCTTTTATTTTGAAAGGATGACGTTCTCTTTCCGTCACCAGGCAAAAATCTACTTCTCGTTTCCTGGCGAGCTGCTGATGAGGATGCTGAAGATGCTCATCCTTCCTCTCATCACGTCCAGGTGAGTTCACGTCCCGCCACACGACAGGTAAAAACATTCAGATTCATGAACGTGGATGACGTCCTCTCTGTCCACGTGTCCACCTGCAGTTTGATGTCCGGTCTGTCGTCCATGGAGTCAAAGGCGTGCTGTCGGATGGGCGTCCTGACGGTCACCTACTACCTGTGGACCACCTTCATCGCCGTGGTGGTCGGCATCATCCTCGTCCTCATCATCAAGCCCGGCGTGGGGACGGAGGTGGAGAGTAACCGGCTGGGTGGAGGGCCTGTCATGACCTCAGCCGACGCCCTGCTCGACCTCATCAGGTGAGAGAGGTCAGAGGTCAGCTGACAGCTAAAGGGTCTTGGTCTAACAGTGACATCTCTGGCTGTTAAATGAACTGCAGTTTCACGTCACATCATCGTGGGCGTCGACTAAAAGTAAATTTATCACGTTACACTCAGCTTCACGTTAGCAAGCAAGCTATCGTTAACAGGACCGCAACATCTCTGACATGCTGCTGTAGAGACTCCATGGCTAAGCTAACATTAGCTCGTTTCCATAGAAACGAACATAACAGTCCAACAGCTGAAAGTTCAGGAATCAAATATGGCAGAACTGCACTGCTCTTCATCACTCTTCATCACTCCATCATCACTCTTCATCACGGTTCATCACTCTTCATCACTCTTCATCACTCCATCATCACTCTTCATCATCACTCTTCATCACTCTTCATCACTCTTCATCATCACTCTTCATCACTGTTCATCATCACTCTTCATCACTCTTCATCACTCCATCATCACTCTTCATCACTGTTCATCACTCTTCATCACTCTTCATCACTCCATCATCACTCTTCATCACTCCATCATCACTCTTCATCACTGTTCATCACTCTTCATCACTCTTCATCACTCCATCATCACTCTTCATCACTGTTCATCACTCTTCATCACTCTTCATCACTCCATCATCACTCTTCATCACTCCATCATCACTCTTCATCACTGTTCATCACTCTTCATCACTCTTCATCACTGTTCATCACTCTTCATGACTCTTCATGACTCTTCATCACTCTTCATGACTCTTCATCACTGTTCATCATCACTCTTCATCACTGTTCATGACTCTTCATCACTGTTCATCACTCTTCATGACTCTTCATGACCCTTCATCACTGTTCATCACTCTTCATGACTCTTCATCACTCTTCGTGACTCTTCATCACTGTTCATCATCACTCTTTGTCACTCTTCATGACTCTTCATGACTATTCATCACTGTTCATGACTCTTCATGTGACTCTTCATCACCCTTCATCACTGTTCATGACTCTTCATGACTGTTCATGACTCTTCATGACTGTTCATCACTCTTCATGACTCTTCATCACTGTTCATGACTCTTCATCACTGTTCATCACTCTTCATGACTGTTCATCACCCTTCATCACTCTTCATGTGACTCTTCATCACTGTTCATGACTCTTCATGACCCTTTATCACTGTTCATGACTCTTCATGACTCTTCATCACTGTTCATCACTCTTCATGACTGTTCATCACTCTTCATCACTCTTCATGACTCTTCATCACTGTTCATGACCCTTCATGACTGTTCATCACTCTTCATCACTGTTCATGACTCTTCATCACTCTTCAGCACTGTTCATGACTCTTCATGACTCTTCATGACCCTTCATCACTGTTCATGACTCTTCATCACTGTTCATCACTCTTCCTCACTCTTCATCACTGTTCATGACTCTTCATCACTGTTCATCACTCTTCATCACTCTTCATGACTGTTCATCACACTTCATGACTCTTCATCACTGTTCATGACTCTTCATCACTGTTCATCACTCTTCCTCACTCTTCCTCACTCTTCATCACTGTTCATCACTCTTCCTCACTCTTCCTTACTCTTCATCACTGTTCATGACTCTTCATCACTCTTCATCACTCCTTATCACTCTTCATCACCCTTCCTCACTCTTCCTCACTCTTCATCACTGTTCCTCACTCTTCATCACTCTTCCTCACTCTTCATCACTCTTCCTCACTGTTCCTCACTCTTCCTCACTCTTCATCACTCTTCCTCACTGTTCCTCACTCTTCCTCACTCTTCATCACTCTTCATCACTCTTCCTCACTCTTCTTCACTGTTCCTCACTCTTCATCACTGTTCATGACTCTTCATCATCACTCTTCCTCACTCTTCATCACTCTTCCTCACTCTTCATCACTCTTCCTCTGCTGTTGTTTGTTTTCATGAAACCTCGAGGTTCATGAATCAGAGAAAGCTTCCTGTGTCGAGCAACATCCGTCTACTGATCCAATCTAACGTTTTATCGGATAACGTTAAAACAAAACGAGCTCCTGATTGAGTTGTTAATGAACCTCGTTAATAGAAACAGACGTTTCCTCCAGGACGATTTAATGAGTTTGGAATCTCTGGAGAAACGTTTAAAAAATGTTTAAATAACGTTTAAACTTCGTGATGTCAACTAAATTTACAGGTTCATTTCCAGGAAGAACTGATCTGTCAGACAGGAAGTGATGATTTATCTTCATTTACTGACGAGAATAACAAGTTCACAGAAACAGACTGAACAACACTTAGATCAACAGATAGTGTACACACACACACACACACACACACACACACACCTCAATCCCATTACCTGGTGGGCTCATTAGTATATTTTTAGTAATCCTGTGAGGATGAGTGACAGATTAACCGAGTGAGCGCGCTGCGGTGCAATGATCTCTGCCGCGGCACGTTGGCACTCTTCGATCACGGACTGGTCCAACGCATCATCATCCCGTTGACCTCTGACCGCCACCAAAGGTCAGGTGACCCTAACAACTCTTTCCCTCCAAACTCGTGTGTTTACCTTCCTGATGTCACAGAGTGAACACACTGAGCTCGCTCACTCACCTGTAGAGGTGAGGTGATGCTGTGTATACACCATGGAGTCAAATCTGAAGGCTGGCCCATGTGGTCCAACCCAACAGACGAGCTCCTGAAAGAAGTTCATGCTGGTTCTGGTAGAAAGCTGTCATCATGTGAACATCATGTGTGTTTTTCAGGAACATGGTTCCCTCCAATCTGATCGAGGCCACGTTCCAACAGGTGAGACAGTCATCGGGACACATTCAGGTCCAAATCCAGTCTGTTTAAACTTCCTGTAACAAACCCACTGTGTTCCTTCAGTACAAGACAGACCTCGTTCCCATCCTCAAAGTCCCGACCAAAACCATTCAGTCCAACTTTGTCTACGTCATCCCTGATGACAGTGACCCTAAAGGTCGGACGGTGTACCTAGAGCTGACCCCCCCTCCGGAGATCACATACAAGACGAGTCCCGGCACCAGCCAACAGATGAACGTCCTTGGCATCGTCATCTTCTCCGCCACCATGGGTGAGCCGGACGGTGATCGGTCCTGTTTCATGGAGACTTTAAGATCAAACTATGACGTTTTTTTAAGGTTCTTTCAAGGTGTTTCAGGTTTTTTCAAGGTGTGATGTTGTTGTTGTTGTAGGTCTGTTGCTGGGCAGGATGGGGGAGCGAGGAGCTCCACTGGTCAACGTCTGTCAGTGCATCAACGAGTGCGTCATGAAGATCATCAACGCTGCTGTGTGGTGAGAGGAAACTCTAAATGTACACACAGTACACACAGTACATTGTACACATTACATAGTACGCAGTACACACAGTACATAGTACACATCACATAGTACGTAGTACACACAGTACATTGTACACACAGTACACAGAAACATTAAAGAAACATTAAAACGTTCCGATGGATCTGTTAGTGATCACAGAATTGTATTTTTATTTACGTACTTTGGACCAGCAGAATCTGGTTGAATCTGATCCACAATAACGGCAGAATACCATCAAATAATAAATATCAATATCAATATAAATACTCTGTCAGCATGTATCTCCATGTTCAGGTCGGTAGCTGAGGTTTGTCCTCTGACTGGGAGGGCTTTGTGGATCTGACCTAATGACCTGTCAGGTGGTCAGGTGATGAAAACGTGCTGGCTGTGACATCATCATGTGACATCATCACTTCCTGCTGAGCAGATTAAAAACAGTCCACACGAAGCCTGAAGACCTGAACACTGAAGAGACAGTTCACTTCAGACTCAAACAAACATATATAACTTCTATAACATTATAATAACATCAAACATAGACTGTAAATCTGCAGTGGATATTCCTGTTCCCCAGAGGATGAACTCCTGTGGCGCCCCCCTCAGGACAAACGTGCATGTTTAGACTGTAATAAATGATCAGCAGGTTCTTCCGTCCTCTCAGGTACTTCCCGTTTGGGATCATCTTCCTGGTGGCAGGAAAGATCCTGGACATGCAGGACCCGAGCACGCTGGGAAAGAAGCTGGGCTGGTACGGCATCACGGTGCTCGCCGGCCTCTTCGTCCACGGGCTCATCCTCCTCCCTCTCTTCTACTTCATCCTCACCAAGAAGAACCCCTTCTCCTTCATCCGAGGACTCCTGCAGGCCTTGGTGATTGCTCTGGCTACCTCGTCCAGGTGAGTCCTGGACGGTCCTGGTCTAACCTGCTGCTCTGTGCGCGTGTTCAGGTGTTAATGAAGCCTGTTTTCCAACGTTGCCTCTTCTCAGCTCTGCCACGTTGCCCATCACCATGAAGTGTTTGTTGGAAAACTGCAGCGTAGACCGACAGATCGCCCGCTTTGTCCTCCCCGTGGGCGCCACTATCAACATGGACGGCACGGCGCTGTACGAGGCCGTGGCGGCCATCTTTATTGCTCAGGTTAATGACTATGAGCTGGACCTTGGCCAGCTGGTCACCATCAGGTAAACCAACACACAGACTGCTACACTGACCTGTGATCAGCTGAACGGTGTCTCTGTCACTCTGTGTTTGTACTAACGATGATTTGGTGGATGTGGTGAATGAAACTTTCTTCTTCTGGTGTCTGTCCGGCAGCATCACAGCTACGGCCGCCAGCATCGGGGCGGCGGGGATTCCTCAGGCCGGTCTGGTTACCATGGTGATCGTACTGACATCAGTGGGCTTGCCTCCAGATGACATCACACTTATCGTGGCCATCGACTGGATCCTGTGAGTAGCACAACAAAGGTCCATTTCTGAGCAGGTACGCAGTTCCAGGAAGAAGGGAGAGGCTGTTCTCATTCAGAACCAGTCACGGCCGCACTCTGGGTCAGAAAATGATCTGCTAGCATCATGCAGCCTTGAAAACTCATTCCGGCTGTTTCAGTCCGAGCTGGACCGAGCCTTATCCGGGCCTCTCCTCTGAGCCCAGCCTTCCAAACGTGTAGAACTCCTTTAATGTCTGTACGCTGGTTGCAGAATGTCCCGGTTAAAATCAGAGTGAGCGGTTGTGTGACACAGAACAGCTCACTCAGCAGGACGTGAGTGTGCATGCACGTCTACATCGAAACACATGGTGCTATGGTGATCAGCAGAAGTCACATTAATGTTCAGAAGTATTTTTATTTATTATTGGTCAGCTTCAGTATAACAGCGTTATTAAAAAGAATAAATCCAGAGACTTCTTATATTCTAAAACAGTTGGTCTGACTTTAAGATTCCAGGTTCCCAACTTATAATATGATGATGATAATGATAATCAGCTTTTAATGTTGTAGCGTGTCAACAGGTTATTTTTTTTTACATAACCTCAGATCTCTGAAAGGTTCAGCAGCATACAATGGAAATATTGAAATGTGCTGTTTACTATGAGACTTTCCACTGCAAACAGAAGCAGAAGTGATATCTCACAGTGCATCCTCTGTCTCTGCAGCGACAGGTTTCGGACTATGATCAACGTCCTGGGCGATGCGCTGGCGGCAGGAATTATCGCCCACCTCTGTCGGAAAGATTTCCCCCTCAGTGAGTCAGGAAAGGTAAACACTGTGAACATCCAGCTTCCCTCCATTCATGTCTGTTGGTTCGATGACAGCAGGGTTTCCTTCTTAAACCAATAATAGATTAGAGCTCTCATCCTGATCCTATTGAGGCTTTGACAAGCCCCGCCCCCTCTGTAGCGCTCTGTGTCTGTCGCTGTTGCCGGGCAGAAAAGTGCCTTAATAAACACCTGCTAATTTCTATAGTCAGTTGACTAAATCAATTAACTAGATCATTCACATCCTGAACTGGGAAAGTTTGAACTGAAGAAAGTTTTAACTCTTATTTTAACTCCACGTGAATTTAAAAATATTTCAGTGAATATATTTATGTGAGGCTCAGCCTAGCTTAGCATAACGTGTGGAAGTAGCCTGGTTACCTGGCTAACACATCTTCCTGCGTTCCCTCTCCAGCCCGTACCGTCCTACGGAACGCAAACTCCCCACAACAACTCCCACAGCGTCGACGTGCCAATGACGGAGATCCACACTCACAAAGACAGCATGCTCGAGACAATGAGTGAGAGGCACGCACACACCGTCTACTACAACATCTGTCAGGTGTGATCAGACCTCACCTCACAACAAAACACAGCTGAGTCCGGGCGAGTCCGGTCACACCTCACCGTGCCATCAGAACAGGAGCGTTAAGACGAGACGGACTCTGTGGTAACGGAGCGTGAATCTTCTTCTTAACAGGACGGAGCCTGAATGCAGGGACTGTGGTTTATTTGGCCAAAGGTGGAGTAGAGCTTCATCTGGAGCTTTGTCCATGATTTTAAAGGAAAATGTGTCTCTAGTTCAGAGAATCAAAGGCTGTCTGAAAGGTACCAGCAGCTGGTATCCAATGACGGCTCAGTTCATGTTTTTTCTTTTACAATTACGAATATGAGACATCGTAACCTTCGTCTGTGTTCGTGGGCTTTGGGCAGTGTCCGGAAAAACCAAAGTGAGTTTCCTTCCCCAAAGGATTGGGAGCAGCTTATACCATGAAGAACAAAACTGTACAAACTACAATGCTCCAAACATCTGGAACAGCTGTGTGTAAGCCCACCTGGGAGGAGACCCCAGGAGACCCAGAACACACCGGAGTGTATATCAACAGACCTGGGCATGTCTTGGGATCGTCTAGGAGGACCTGCAAGATGTCTGGACTACGGTGACGTGGACATGAAGAGGCAGACAGAAGTTAGGTGGATGGTTTTGTAAAATAAACTTTTTATATTTGTCATAGTTAGGCGACAGAAAATGTGTTGGTTTGATATCAGTAACGAAACTCCTATTCTTCAAGTGATACCGAACCTCCGTATCGGAATATACCCTAAACAAGCAGCCCTGATCCTGTGTGTTTTAGGTGGAGACGTGGATCAGTCCCTGGATAATTAGTTTTTCAGAGTCAGATCTTTTCTGATGAACTCGCATTGAACTAAATTTAAAAAACATTCAGGTTTTGAATCTTCTTCATGCTGCTGTTCTGAACCTCATCTCCGTCCTATGTTGACAGTTTTTGTCTCTCAGGACAGTTTTTGTCTCTCAGGACAGTTTTTGTCTCTCAGGTGTCACCACTTTAACAAACCTTGGACTGAACTCTGTATTTGATTGGCCGGTGCTCAGACTGGTTGAAGGTTAAAGGGTAATCCGTCCAATCTGATGGCTGAATGAACCCAAGTGCTCTTCACCTCCATCAAACTCAACCTTCTTCTTCTTGTGTCGTCTTTGTATTGACAGCATGCTGGCATGCCTTCTTCCTGGCTTCATTTGAAGTCCTCGTGCTTTATTTTCCTCTTGTTGACTTGAATGTTGTGAAGTAAACAAAGTGCTGTAGGGATTTATGGAACCTTACCGACGTCAGCTGCAGCTACAGACACTAGCCTGTTCATCTCATGCCTCTCAAACAGATTCAGTTTTCTAATGATGTGTCGATCAGTGTCACAGAACCGGAAAAACTTCTCACCTCAATTTTGTTGATTTCTTAATTTTTTAAAGTTGTTCTCTCGAGTCTAAACTTTCTGAATGTTTCCAAACCCAAAGAGGAGTCCAGCGTCTGTCATGTGGCTGAATGAATAAATTATACAACAAAAAGAATAATTCACACAATGTTGACATGTTAAGAACATATGTTTCAGCAATTTAAGAATAATTCATGAAGTATCCATGAAGATGGATGGATAGAGATTGAACAATTAGTCGATTATTGATCAGTTATTTAGATCAAACAAATGTCTGATTCCAGCTTTTCAAATGTGACAATTTGCTGTTTTTCTTTGTCATATTTGACTGGAAATATAATCTCTTAAAGACTGTTAGACGGACAAGACAAGGCAACTGAATACATACCAGAGAAACTGTGGCTGATGGATTGAAGGCGGGATCAGTCATGACGACCTTCATGACATCTCCATTAAAATCTTCAACAAACAGGCGATTTTTAGTATTTTAGTATTTTAAGTTAAATTCATCAGAAAAATGACAAATATGACAAACTACAGTGGATTAATGAGACTACAGTAACTTTGTACAACTTCACTTTATGAGAGGAATTCTCTGTAGTCTCTGATAGCTCGTCCACATTGCAAGCTAACGTTATTTTGTTGCCGTTCACCTCAGATTCAGTGAGCGATCACGAGAACTTCCACAAAGACGGGTCGTTATGGTTTTAATAATTAAGTTAACGTGGACGATGCCGTCCTTTAAACTCACTTAAAATAAATCAAAGTGCTCCTTTAACTAGTCTGTGTCTAAGTAGTCGTTGTTTCTGTAGAGTTGAACATGAAAACGTAGACCTGCCTTAATTTCACGTCTGTCGTTTGAATCATAAACCTCAAAGTTCATGTGCCAACGCACACGACAACCTGCAGCATCTTCACTCATCACCAAAGCAAACATGTCTTCATGTCATTTATTTGTATGTGAAAATAAACACTGTGTTCATATATGTATGTATGTGTGTCACTGAGCATGACAGGAGCTAAAGCCCTGAATCCATCATGAGGGGCCAAGTTTGAACTCTTGGTAACTATCTCATTAACTCATTAAATCAAATCATCGTTCACATAGAAACATTGTGAGTGGTGCTAGAAGTTTAGTGACCACTGACGGGGGTAAATAGCAGAAAGCTCAGCCGTCCGTTGGAACATGACCACTCGTCAGTCACTGCTGCTGAATTAAGTTAACTTGATAATTAGGAGATATTTGCAGCCTTGGATCTTGTCTCATAAACGTCTGGAACTAATCCTTTTCTTCAGGGCAGTTTGCTGTCGATGATGAATGTTGGTGTCACTGGGAGGAAGCTCACATATTGAATATTCTGAGGCCTTTATGTATTCATTTGAAGTTCACATTAACAGTTTGTTGTTTGAGGAGGTTACCGTGCAGCAGAGGGAACACATGGATCCTCATGAGGACTCGTCACTGCATCACAACACCGCTGCTGTTTTTAACAGAGAGCGGCGTGCTCATTAATCCAATAAAGCGAGCGTGAGGCGGCACGCAGCCACAGGTGTCTCAGCTACTAATCCTCCACCACAGATTAAACTCACTATGAAGACCTGATGAGGGGGAGGAACGACAGGGATGAACCAATGTCTCATTGTTCGCTGTAATGAACCCTGCAGCCTCTAGAGGGCAGCAGCAGATCTGTCCATAGAAACTTTATTAATCCTGATTCCGTCAGCAGCATGAGACAGTAAACATAGAAGATTAATTCATTAAATAATTCATATGAAATTAAACCTGTGCAAATAGAAAACTATAAAAACATAAAGAGAAAAACTATCAGCAATTAAATAAAAAAATAAAATAAAATAAAAATACACGACAGGAAAGAATTATTTCATTTAATTCTGTTAAATTAAACTTCTCTGCTCATGATTGATTTCTTTAGTATGAAATAAAGAAACAGACAATGATACAAAAATACATTTCCATCAATAAATAACAGATGGAAATAAAACTTTTAACTTTTACAGTTAGTTGGTTTGTTTTTTTTCTGCTTTAGCCTCCAAAAACCAAAAGAGGAAGAATGAAGATTAATATCACACACATCGTTCATACATCACCCACATCGTTCATACATCACACACATCGTTCATACATCACACACATCGTTCATACATCACCCACATCGTTCATACATCACACACATCGTTCATACATCACACACATCGTTCATACATCACACACATCGTTCATACATCACACTCATCATTCATACATCACCCACATCGTTCATACATCACCCACGTCGTTCATACATCACACTCATCGTTCATACATCACCCACATCGTTTATACATCACACTCATCGTTCATACATCACCCACATCGTTCATACATCACCCACATCGTTCATACATCACACTCATCGTTAATACATCACCCACATCGTTCATACATCACACACATCGTTCATACATCACACACACGCATTGTTCATACATCACCCACATCGTTCATACATCACACTCATCGTTCATACATCACATCTTCTACTAGTCAAACCTGCAGATGTATAAATGGATTTAATCTCTGTCATATAAAAATATCTTGACCTATCTCTTTACAGCGTTCAGTGTGATGAATCTGATGTTGAGGCTTTTAGCTGAGGTAGTTCAAACACCTGAAATCATTCACCGCCTGTGAGAGCCTCAGACACATGAAATAAACTAACTCTAACATTTTAAATTCACATTCTCCTTTTGATCAACATTCATCTGTTTTTGACCCACACTCAGTGATAATTCCTCATCAGATGAGATTTTCTGTGTCCGTCCCCTCGGTCAGGTTTCATTGTCGTCGAAGTCTGCAAACGCAGGATACCAGTAGCTGTCTTTCCTCTCTGAACTTCCTCTGGCTGCATTTTGTTCCTTCAGTCGCTGGACTTTCTTTATCCTGGAGATCTGAGCAGCAGCAAGGCAGATCATGCAGACCTGGCGGAGGAAACTTTCTGTCATTTAACCCGATGATTCACAGCTCAACGCTCACGGCAACCAAAGTCTGTTTGCAGGACAACAACATGACAAACATCTAGAAGAATTTATACAGATTTGAAATACTGGCTTTGAGGCTCTGACTGGACGTGAACTGAAGCAGTCCTTCAGTCGGCAGCATTACCTCGAGCAGCAGCAGGCCACCGGTCAGACCGGCCACCAGCAGCAGGTTGTTTTTGGCCCACCAGACGATCTTCTCCAGGCAGCCGATGGTGAAGACGTCCTGAGCGGCCGAATGTTTGTCCAGCTGCTGCATCCCATAACCACACATGGTGTTCAACACCGTCTGCAGAAGAAGAGCGTATCAATACTCTGGTGTAAAAATGTGTGTAAACGTAGAAAATAATCAGAACAGATGTGACCTGAGCCCAAAATCTGATTTTAACATTTCTTACAATGTCTGATGAGCTGCGAAAATGTAAAATATGCATTTCCGATGTTTCATAATCAAAGAAAAAGAATGCTTTGTGACCATGTTCAATGTTTTTTACTTCATATAATATCTTATTCCTGCTCCCCAGAGGATGAACTCTTTAGAATTTAATTACCTTCTATGAATAGAGGCTCTAAGTAAAGATAAATACCCAAAGTTAATATTTGTCTGTATACAGATGATGTCCTGCTGCTACTGAAGTGTTTCAATGTATTTTTCATCACAGAAGTCATAAACCTGTTGTGGACCACACAGCTGGGTTTGTACAGGGTGTTTCTGACCTGGTTCTGTAGGTTCTGACCTGGTTCTGTAGGTGAACACAGCAGGAGAAGGGAACTCCACAGGCCTCCAGACTGGGGTTAGTGTCCGAACACTCGAAGTAGGCGTTCTGGGACCAGTCCTTATAGCTCTCAACTCCACAGCACTGAAACTGCAAACACGACAAACTGAACTGACGGTCTGACACCACCTCTCAGTCTTTAAAGACACAGATCATTCTTCTTCTTCACCTTCTTCTGGATGAAGTCGATGGCGTTCTCCAGGTCCTGGTCCTCCCTGTAGCGGAAAATGGCCTTCATCATGAGCTTCTCCGTCCTCTCCATCACCTGAACAGCAACAGCTTCGTCATGTTTGGCTCTTTAGTTTGAGTTATATTTCCTGTCTGTGATGTTACCATGTCAGTGAAGAGGTATCCCACGACTCCAGCAGCGATCTGCAGGAGGAGGACAGCCACCAGGATCCCCAGAAACTGAAGAAACAATCAACAGATGATCTCACCTGAGTGAGATCTCAGCAGCACCGACACAAGAAATATGAAATAGTAACATATCGTACTGAAGCTCCAACCTGTCAGTCATCAAATACTAGCTGACGCTTCATCCCGTGAACTCCTTACAGTCTAATAAACACAAAATACCAGCTGATCAGTCATACCGTCTTCAGCAGGCAGGTGGCGTTACGCAGCGCCCCAAAACATCCAAGGAACGTGACGAGAAACATGATGGAGCCCACGACGATCAACAGCAGAGCTGGATCCAAGGTCAGGGTATCAACCACATCTACACACACACACACACACATACACACACACTGTTCAACCATCGTACCTAACATGGTGTAACAGTTGAAACATGTCTGATTAACTCATCCTCAGGAATGTTATCAGAGATTTGTTTGTAGAAGCTGACACGCACACTGAAGCTTGAAGATTATTCTAAAGGCTGATTACACAGAGTTAGTACAGAGTTACACAGAGGTAGTACAGAGTTACACAGAGTTAGTACAGAGTTACACAGAGGTAGTACAGAGTTACACAGAGTTACATAGAGTTAGTACAGAGTTACACAGAGTTACACAGAGGTAGTACAGAGTTACAGAATTACACAGAGTTAGTAAAGAGTTACAGAGTTACACAGAGTTAGTACAGAGTTAGGACAGAGTTAGTACAGAGTTAGTACAGAGTTACACAGAGTTAGGATAGAGTTAGTACAGAGTTAGTACAGAGTTAGGATAGAGTTAGGATAGAGTTACACAGAGTTAGGATAGAGTTAGGATAGAGTTACACAGAGTTAGTACAGAGTTACACAGAGTTAGGATAGAGTTAGTACAGAATTAGGATAGAGTTACACAGAGTTAGGATAGAGTTAGTACAGAGTTAGTACAGAGTTAGGTTAGAGTTAGTACAGAGTTACACAGAGTTAGTACAGAGTTAGTACAGAGTTAGGATAGAGTTAGGATAGAGTTACACAGAGTTAGTACAGAGTTACACAGAGTTAGGATAGAGTTAGTACAGAGTTAGGATAGAGTTACACAGAGTTAGGATAGAGTTAGTACAGAGTTAGTACAGAGTTACAGAGTTACACAGAGTTAGGATAGAGTTAGTACAGAGTTAGTACAGAGTTACACAGAGTTAGGATAGAGTTACACAGAGTTAGTACAGAGTTACAGAGTTACACAGAGTTAGGATAGAGTTAGTACAGAGTTAGGATAGAGTTAGTACAGAGTTAGTACAGAGTTAGCGCTGTTATCGTTTTTGGACCAACCTTTCTCTTTTGCGATCTTGGCGTAGATGCCCACCGCTGTGAGGACAGCGCTCACAACCTGCAGACAAAAACAAAGAGTTGTTCTCTTTTGATGGAGCTATGCTAACAGTTTCCATCTGATTCCAGTCTTTGTGCTAAGCTAGGCTAAATACACCCTGGACATTTCTATGTTGGACACACTGAGATGAAACTGAAATAATTTAACTGTTAAAATCAAACCAAAACAAAAACATTAAAACACAAACAGTGTCCGCACACTTTTGGCCCCATAGTTAACAGGTCGTTTATTTTGAGCTTTAAATAAAATTTTCTGTAAATCTTTCAAAAAACTTTTCTTTGTTAGTTTCTTTGAAATAAATCAGATGTTTGTCTTCAGTCCGTCCTCTGACTGTCACTGTGTGTGTGTGTGTGTGTGTGTGTGTCAGTCCATGCTGTGTAACAAGTGTGTGTGTTAGTGAAGGTGGTGGTGTTAATCGGATGGACTCACCCAGAAGAAGTAGCAGAAGATGAATAAAGTGTATTTGATGGCTCTGTATCCTCTCATGTCCTCTCTGTTTTTCTGTCACACTGCTCTGAAGTCAGTTTGTTATCAGCTCACATGACGGCTGAAGACGTGTGTCGGCCTGCACCATGCATTCCTGCTGTCAGCTTCATCTCGTCGAGGAGGTGGAGGAGGAGGTGGAGGAGGTGGAGGAGGCGTGCCGCTGTCAGAGTCATTTACTGCTGCAACAACAAAGTCCTGTCAGCGCCCTCTACAGGCTGCAGGGGAGTGTATTAGCTAACAGCAGCTACAGTTTACTTCACTGTCCATCAGCAAACTCTGTAAATCACAGCAGCCTCCTTCTTCTTCTTGTCCACCTCCTCCCACAAAGGCAACAATCTGCTTTAATGAGGAGGGAGGAGGTGGCCTCCACACAGGATGAGTGAGGATTACACACACACACACACACACTGCTTTGTTTGACTGTCAGCTGCAGTTCGTCTTCCTCCGTCTTCTCTGTGGTTTGAGGACCTGATTGAGGACCATCATGGGAGTGCTGGACATCCTCTCGTCCATCAGAGACCGAGCTGACAAGTTTCTGAACGAGAAGAACGTGGTGACGGACTTTCTGGGGAAGATCGAAGACAAAACGGGCATCAAAAAGAAGATCATTGCAGCAGGTACGTCAGCTGATCATCACTCAATAATCAATACTTTATATTTCTTTCACTGTGTTCATATTTCAGTGTGTTTGAATCTTCCTGTCATGTGTTAATGGAAAACTGAAGAGGATTCAGTTAATCCTCCGGTGAACATAACAGCAGCTGCTGTCCGAACATGAACCTGGAAATGTTCTGGAACTTTTCTGGGTCAGAATTTCTGTTTAAAGTTTCATTTGAAACCTGCTCCAATCATCAATCAATCAATCAACCAATCAATGAGCAGCAGCTGTGTGTGGACACTACGCTGGAAAGAAAAAAAGTCAAATTAAAGTAAAATTCAAATAAATGTGAAAAACTTTAAATTTCCTGATAATTTCCTTTCAAGGTTTTACAGAGACATGCTGTTATTTTACAGATTCTAACTGAATTATTCAGATTTAAGTCACTAATCGTTTTACAGATCTTTACTTCATTGTGTAATATTTAAAATGCCAGTTCGGTTGTTCATCTACAGATGATGTCTGTAAATTAACAGAGTTTTGTTACAGAACATTTGTTTGTAACTTTTATTGTTTCTCATTTTTAGATGTTAGTATTGGCCTCCTTTAAGAGAAGTTTGGACTCCACTGCTTTACAGACTCATTTCTGTGTCGTGTTTTTCAATATTAAAATATTTGATGCTGTCCATCAGCAGCTGATCTCATTAAACCACCACAGAAGAAGAAGACGGTGCAACGACATGACAAGATCCAATCAAAGAACAGAAGATAATAAAAAGTCAAAGTACAGTTCAGTGTAAAACATGAATCACAGAGTGACCTGAGCTTTGTGTATTGATGTGAGTGCGGTGAATGAAGGGTTAAACACAGACTTCATTTCTTCAGTTTGGTTGGAGCAGTTAGCAGTGCTGCTCACAGCAGGAAGGTTCTGGGTTTGAACCCATCTGTGTGGGTCTGTGTGGGTCTGTGTGGGTCTGTGTGGGTCTGTGTGGCTCACTGCACTGAATATGTTCTGATAATGTGAATGTTCATGAGGCTGAATCAGCCATCAGCTGTTGGAGGGCCCTTCTTGTTGTGTTCATGGGCTCTGTGGGCGTGATGGATGTTGGGTCAGTGTACTGAGCGTGCTCACGTCGTGCACAGTGAACAGAGTGTATTCATGAAGCGTGGCGCTCATACAGCGGATCATGATGTCACTGCAGTGCCTGGCTCTCCGTGTCCCCCTCGCTCTGAACTTAAAGCAGATTATCTGCAGACGGAGCGCAGAGCAGACCGGCCTCCATGTGTGAACCGCCACGTAAGCTGATCAGAGGTAGGACGCCACTTCCTGTCCACGGTGTGTTCAGGTGTTCAGGACGTGTGTAGGAATATCTGCACATGTTTAAGTGTGACGAGTTTGAAACATCCGTGTTTGCTGTGCAGGTTGAGCTCGTTATTACTCATCATGATGAACTGTCACAACAGCTGATTAATCAGCTGATCCTTTCAGACCATTGGTTGGATTTGTGGGAGGTCTGCAGTTTGGTTTCACATCTAACATTTTACAGTTAATCTTTGTGCTTCTATCAGAACTGTAATGAGTGTTTGAGCTGAGGTCCGTCTGCTGTGTCTCGTCCAGGTGCCGTCTCACTGACTGGACTCTACCTGGTGTATGGATATGGTGCCTCCCTCCTCTGCAACCTGATTGGTTTTGTGTATCCAGCCTATTACTCGTGAGTATCTTTCAGACTGGGACAGACTGGGAATTCTGGTCCACTGACCCGAGACCCTCTGACTGGCGGTTTCCTCTCATGTCTGCAGAATCAAAGCCATCGAAAGTCCGAGCAAAGAAGACGACACAAAATGGCTGACGTACTGGGTGGTGTACGGCGTGTTCAGTCTGGGCGAGTTCTTCTCCGACATTTTCCTGTACTGGTTCCCGTTTTACTACGCGTTCAAGGTGAGAAGAACCAATAGGAAGCGTGTTCTCATTTTACAGACTCGTTCATATTGAGGCCTGGCCGTGACGAGGAGCTTTAAGTCTCCATGAGAAGGGACGACTGTAGTTAACGTTACCGGCATGGCTAGCTATGTAGCTAACGGCAGCTCACATTAGAGTTGGTAGAAGTCCGTCAGAAAACACAAATCACCTCATCCAACATGCCGCCCCTCTGTCTCTGTGGCTGGGTTTGGTTCTGGTCTGAGCCCGGCTGGTTCTCTTGGTATTCTCTGTTGGATGGATGCTGTAATATTATTGGTTGGATCAAGCTTACATAAGCACACATCATGTTTGTTTTACAGGAAGTAGAAATGATAGTTATATATATTCATCAGTGTGTGACTGGCGAGTGACGGTGGCTCTGCAGGGACATTTTAAGGTTGATATTTTAAGGTCAGCATTTCAGAGCTAAGCAGCTTGTCCTGTGAAACTGCACTGTGAGCTAATGCTACCTGAGCAGCTCACTGAGATGATCCCACACATGTCCACACGCGTCCACGCGCGTCCACACGTCCACACGCGTCCACACGCGTCCACACACGTTCACACACGTCCACACACGTCCACACACGTTCACACACGTCCACACACGTTCACACATGTTCACACACGTTCAGCTTCAAAGCTCAAACTCAAACTTTGTGAAGCTGCGATAGTCATCACTCCATGTGTCGACACTGTGATACCAAATGATTCATTCAGAGCTCCCATTGACATTTAAGACTTACGTTTGTGTCAAACTACCAAGCTGTGACTTTCTTCAAATGATCTTTGTGGCCTGAATATTTTGGACTGTTGTCCATTTTCATGGCAGTTATTAGTGATCATGAACTGTTAGCTGTACCCGTAACATTTAAATGATGTACAGGCAGAAATGGAATATGATCTGCATAACTACGTTTTGATGTGTGTATGTTACCCTGAAATAAGAACCATTGTGGTTTTATCACCTCAGAATGAGACTCCTTTGCCATGTTTCTACAGGAGCCCAGAATGGACAAACCAAACACTGGCTTGGTTGCAATATACAACTTCACCACTAGATGTCAGTAAATCCTATACACTGCACCTTTAAGCCTGAAATTGAAGTGGCTTGATCAGAATGGAGATTCACAATCGTAAGAACATTTAATGAAAGGTGAAAAGAGATAATACTGATACCGATACTACAGTCGCGTTCTTGCACAGCCCAATCAGTTATGATCAATATCAGCAATAAGGTATTTGTTGATCTGGGACGAAGTGAAGATCAAGATGTCATGAGTTAAAGTAAACTGAGTCGTCCGTGTCTTTCTGTCCTCTGTGGTCCAGTGTCTCTTCCTGTTGTGGTGCATGGCTCCGATGTCGTGGAACGGTTCCCAGATCATCTACGATAAAGTGGTTCGGCCCGTCTTCCTCCGCCACGAGGCCATGGTGGACAACATAGTGAGCGACCTCGGCGGGAAGGCCATGAGTGCTGCCGAGAACCTGACCAGAGAAGGTACAGACCAATTCAACATCAGCACACTGTGGTTACACTCCAGTGTTAATCATTCTTGAACCAATGTTCCTTCCCTCTCTTCAGTCCTGACCACGCTGATGAAGAATAAAGCTCTGGTGACTCAGGTGCAGCAGGTCAATCAGCCTGAACCGAAGAGTTTACCGAGTACGTCGGCAGAAACATCAGCAGCCAGAGTCGCTCCTTCAGAGCCGGGCGAAGATCGACCAGTATGTAGTAAACCAAGTGTTTCCTCCTTCATGCTAAGCTAAGCTGTACTCGGAGCAGGAGAGCATGTAGATACGTTAAAGCTGTGCTCAGTCATCACGGAGAAAGATAGTCGAGCTTCATATGAACGCTGAATCCTGAATGAGACGAACCAATCAACTATCTTTCTCCACAATGACAGACCGTCATCTTTAAGGTCAGTTCTAGGCTGCAGATTCTGTTGTGGATCCCCAGAGGATGAACCCTAAGTTTTAATGAGTCTATATTGGCACAGCAAAGTTTGTCCACGTTTCCTTACAAAATAGGTAGTTTAAGAAGCTTGGTGACAATGTTGAGGTCGTTGTTGAAAGAATTGGTTTGAATTGACTTTAAATAAAGATAAAATAAATTATAATAAATGTATGACTTGCAGGGCTGACCTGCTGTAAGCAGAGAGCTAACCCTGTAACATGGTAATTAACTATGGACTTGCTAATGTTATCTGACAGTTAGCATGTTAGCTACACTGGTCGCTAACAGGCCAAATAAGTTTACTGTGTTTGTTTCAAAGACGTGTTTTACCGTGGACTCATACCTGTGTCATGGTCTCAGAGGTTAGTCAGCTGTGTAATCCGTTAAATCTGTGAACGTCTTCAGAGATGAGGGCTAACATGCTAACCCAGCTGTCTTGTCACATGTTCCAGCATTTCCTGCATTGAGCTGTACGGTAAGTCCAGTTTGGTGTCCGTAGCATATTTCACAGAGAGTAGATGTGCTGTGAACAGAGTTAGCATGACCCTCAGTGACCCCCGTAGAACATCAGTAATGGTTTAAAGGTGAAGCAGCTTCTTGTTTGGTGGCTGTAGCAGCAGGTGGAGCTGACAGCGACTTGTTTTTGTTCCATGTCTGTACGTCAGGAGGAGCTCGCTGTCGACGGACGGTAAGACAGGAAACATAAAACAGAGTTCACCATCTTCTGATCACAGAGTGAAGATGCTCTGTAGTTACTGTACAAACAAGTATTCATGTTGTCGTGTTGTCAGAGAGAAATATTTCAGGTTTAACAGTCACTGATTGTTTCTGTGCATTTTATTTCAAAAGGACTTTCCTGGGCAGAACCGTGTGCTCGTACTAATTACTGGAAAAATAGTAAATGCACATGTAATCTTAGTTGCTGAGTGCATACATGTCTTCAGTGAAGTACCAACAGGGAGTGATCGATCCCCGTCTGTGTCCAAGCAGCATTAGACCCTGTTGGTCCCTCGTCATCCATGTTCTTAGTTTGTTATCAGACACCGACCCAAATACTCTGAGGGAAGTGTACACCATCTCTCCAGGAGAAATGAAAAGGAAGCTGACTTCTGTTAACTTTTATTGACTTCTATTAACTTCTATTGACTTCTATTAACTTCTATTGACTTCTTTTGACTTCTATTGGCTTCTATTGGCTTCTGTTAACTTCTATTGACTTCTATTAACTTCTATTGACTTCTATTGACTTCTATTGACTTCTATTGATTTCTCAGTCTTTCAGATAGCTGCAAATGAAGAGGAGGAGCCTCTGTGAGGAAGAGGAGGCGCCTATGTGAGGAAGAGGAGGAGCCTCTGTGAGGAAGAGGAGGAGCCTCTGTGAGGAAGAGGAGGTGCCTATGTGAGGAAGAGGAGGAGCAGAGACCAGAGGTTTTCCTCTTCGTCCTCACAGATCTGGATATGCAGACGATCTGTCAGAGACTTTTTCTATCACGTTGTATTTCTGTATTTATACCTCAGTAACAGGATTTAATATGAAAACTGTGAATCATCTTGTTGTTTTCTTTGAGTCGAGATGTATTTTTGGATGCAGAGTACCTGAAACTGATGCTGAAGTCACGCTGAGGCTGCAGGTGTGCAGAGTTACAGGTGAACGTCATACTTCCTGTTTCTTTGTGTGTGTAGGTGTTATTTTGAACACCTGTAGCAGGAAGTGGACGTACGTTACGTCAGCATCATTTTGCAGTGCTTCATCAGTGACACTGTGTGTCCTCATTTCTTCATGTGTTTGTATATGTGTGTTTGTTTAAATATGATGATGACATCGATATGACAATAAAAAAATACTAATCAGAATAAATAACGTTTCTATAGAACAATAAAATATTCATGTACAAATACAATGGAATGGAACATATCTAATGATATATATATATATATATATATATACACACACACACATATAT
>NC_040027.1:6868726-6903399 GCF_000972845.2 Larimichthys crocea | reverse complement strand
TATATTTATATATGTATTTATTTATTTATATGTTGGTTTGAGCTCACTGAGCAGACGCGAGATGATGACGTTACATGGAGGCGTGGCCTCTGTGCGTGCCCTGTGACGTGGCAGGTAACTTTGACGTGCTGTACGTCACGTCCGTCCGGTTCTGTCCCGGTTCGTGTTTGTTGAGCAGTGCTTTGTTTTCAGCAGCATCTGGTCGGTTCCTGTCCTCCGGTCCCGGATCAGCGCTGAGGCCCGCGGACTGAACTCTGGTACGAGCCGCCGAGGAGCTGCGGCCCGGCCCGGTTCGGTTCTTCACACAGAACGAGTTCAACTGTATCCGCTGTGTGTAGAACCGAGCGGCTCTGTGTGTCGGTACCGGACGTGTTTTATGAACTGAAAAGTATTTTAGTTAAAATCGGCTGTGAAGTATTTAACCGGATTATGAAGTGACTGTTTCCTGTCTGTCTGTCTCTCTGTCTGTCTGCCTGTCTGTCTCTCTGTCTGTCTGTCTGTCTGTCTCTCTGCCTGTCTGTCTGCAGCAGGATGAATATTGGTTCTAAGAATAAGAAGCGGGTGGTTCTGCCCAGTCGTCCGGACCCCCCCACTGTGGATCAGATCTTGGAGGACGTTGGCAGAGCGGCTCCCGATGACCCGGTCTTCAGCATCCTGCAGCGGACTGGACAAGGTGAACCCGCCCAGACCAGAACCCCCTGAGTCCTGTTAAATGGTCCAGTCTGCAGGACTTGGACTACACTAGTGGTTTAGAGACTGATTTAAACCTCCTCACCTACCCCACTCCTTCTCCTGCAGTCTGCTGACTGTTCACCTGTAGTTTACTGACTGTTCTCCTGTAGTTTGCTGACTGTTCTCCTGTAGTTTGCTAACTGTTCTCCTGCAGTCTGCTGACTGTTCTCCTGTAGTTTGCTGACTGTTCACCTGTAGTTTACTGACTGTTCACCTGTAGTTTGCTGACTGTTCACCTGTAGCTTACTGACTGTTCTCCTGCAGTTTACCGCCTGTTCTCCTGTAGTTTACTGACTGTTCTCCTGCAGTCTGCTGACTGTTCTCCTGTAGTTTGCTGACTGTTCTCCTGTAGTTTACTGACTGTTCTCCTGTAGTCTGCTGACTGTTCTCCTGTAGTTTACTGACTGTTCTCCTGCAGTCTGCTGACTGTTCTCCTGTAGTTTACTGACTGTTCTCCTGCAGTCTGCTGACTGTTCTCCTGTAGTTTACTGACTGTTCTCCTGCAGTCTGCTGACTGTTCTCCTGTAGTTTACTGACTGTTCTCCTGCAGTCTGCTGACTGTTCTCCTGTAGTTTACTGACTGTTCTCCTGCAGTCTGCTGACTGTTCTCCTGTAGTTTACTGACTGTTCTCCTGCAGTCTGCTGACTGTTCTCCTGTAGTTTACTGACTGTTCTCCTGCAGTCTGCTGACTGTTCTCCTGTAGTTTACTGACTGTTCTCCTGCAGTCTGCTGACTGTTCTCCTGTAGTTTACTGACTGTTCTCCTGCAGTCTGCTGACTGTTCTCCTGTAGTTTACTGACTGTTCTCCTGCAGTCTGCTGACTGTTCTCCTGTAGTTTACTGACTGTTCTCCTGCAGTCTGCTGACTGTTCTCCTGTAGTTTACTGACTGTTCTCCTGCAGTCTGCTGACTGTTCTCCTGTAGTTTACTGACTGTTCTCCTGCAGTCTGCTGACTGTTCTCCTGTAGTTTACTGACTGTTCTCCTGCAGTCTGCTGGCTGTTCTCCTGTAGTTAGCTGACTGTTCTCCTGCAGTCTGCTGACTGTTCTCCTGTAGTCTGCTGGCTGTTCTCCTGTAGTTTACTGGCTGGTTCTGTCCTCAGACTCGGCCCGGCCTGCAGACAGTGACGTGGAGTCCCGGTTCCAGCAGTGCCGTCAGTACCTGGAGCTGAACGAGCGGCTTCAGGAGGTCAGAGGTCGGCTGCTGCAGCAGAGGGAGGAGCTTCGAGCTGCGGGGGAACAGCTGGAGAACGACGTGATGGAGGTCAAAGGTCAAACACTCTGACTCACCTCGACCCGTTACAGACTTCCTTCTCAGTCCGGGTCGCTCCCGGTGCCGAGGACCCGGCAGCTCCGCTGAAGGTTCTCAGCCGGACCTGAGAACTGTCGCTGAAGTGATCAGTGACATCATCAGCTGACCTAATTTATTTGATCAGTTTAACGATGGACACGATAAACGAGTCGGCACAATTATAATCAAAGATCAGAATTATTGATTAACTGATTCATCTCAGACTGAACATGAACTTGTTAGTTTGTTTCCTTCAGATGTTCTAGCAGAGTACCGTGTACCGGTCCGGTTGTGTTTGAATCCGCAGCTCTTCACTGTTTGTGTCTCATGTGGCGCCCCCTGGTGGTCACACACAGTGATGCATGTTTATTAAAGTAGCAGTCAGCTGCCTGTACGAGCAGTGACACAGGGTCATATTATTCCTGTTGTATAATACGGACCCTCACGATGAAGTGAAGTTAGTTCCTGACATATTTACCATCAATAAAATGTTTCTTCAAGTTCAAACATCTCACTGCTAAATGTCTGCAGGTAAAACTTCACACACAAACATCTGCTGCTGGCCTCAGCAGGTCAGATGGTTCTTCAGGTAAACAGGTAAACAGCCGGTGGACCGGGACACATTTGACTTTACACTATAGAACATGTATGTGGTCTCATGAGTCCCAGGCCACCTTTAAAAACTGGTTTAAGGTGGTCTGATCACAGTATGACTTGGTGATTGTGTCCACATGTTAACACCAGCTGTATACGCTCTGACAGAGTGTAAAGTGTGACACCTGTACGACGGTGGTTAACCTTTCCTCTGGTGTCAAAGTCCAGCTCTCCAACGTATTGTTATTGTCACAGTGTGAAGGAAAGTCAACACGTGAGTTTAATGAAACACGTCACTTTTTATTAGATGAAAACATTTATTATGACACACCTCTTGCTTTGCCTATTTCACATGGTGCCATACGCCGCTGTGGCCTTGTTCACGCCCTGAAGGCTGGGACCTCGCTGCCATGACGACCTGTGACATCACCAACTAAAGGGTTGTCTGGTAATTGATCAGATCACTGATTCAGTCGCATGCACGTTATGTTTTTTAAAGCAGAATATTCAGTCTAAGAACTGGAAGAAGTTAAATGAAGAGCGAGAGCTACATTATTGGACGTGAACTCGTCTAAGATCTCATCTCCAGTCGGACTTGAACAAGACCGCCGACACTTATGGCAGTCGAACTTCCAGAACCTTCTGATGGTGTTTGAACGTGGAGCCAAATTCCCTGTGCATCTCATTCACACAATGTTCATCCTGATTTAACTCTTGGGGGCTGTTCAAGTGATTCTTTCACCCCAAAACTGTCTTCACACTCAGCAGCTATGGGCTCAAATGAGGGACAAAAAGGTTTTGACTTTATCAGAGGTCATTTCATGTTCTTGGTTTGCCACAGCGGCACCGTCCACTGTTTCAGTTAGTCTGTTTGTGTTTGAATTTTTACTGCAGTACCAGTTTTTTCCACTAGGTGTCGCTGTTAGTTCCTTTAAATTATTCTGAACATTGATCGACCCTCATCTGAACCCACGACAGCAGGTGAGTGTTTGATACAGTAGAACTGGGTGACGTATCACTTATATATCTTAAAATGGCCGCTGGCACTTAAAGGTTTTGCATTCAACGGCTACTCTGGCTTTATTCGTACTCAAAACATGCTTTGGAAATACAGTAGGGTCGTAGTCGTGAATACAAAACCTCGTTCTTCTGAATAAACAGCCCCCTCGTGTAGATTAATGTTCTTTCTGTCCAGCATCTTGATCTCCGTGCACAGGAGTGATGGTACAACTACAGAGAATATTTATCGTCTTTATATTCGACTTCTTCTCGACCTATCACTACTTTTACAGCAACACAGTTAAGCAGATATTAACACGTTATAAAGACTTCCAGTGGTGATGCACCCTTCAAAGCCTGACCGCCGTTTGTTTCTTGACAGGAAATACTCCACAGCAAACAGTGTCTGAATCTAGTAGCAAACACAAATATAATGTCACATTTGATTATGGAGGCTTTGTTCATCTACGCTGACGGTTTATAGCATTATAGGTCTTTGCGGCACTTGAATACAGATGGCTAGTAATGCTCTCACCGGGCTTTATAAAGTATTTTACCAGTGAATGACAACGTTGTTGTTGTCATCCACAATGTTAAGGTATGTGTACAGTCGGTGAATATATTGGCATGCTGTCAGAGATTCTTTTGCCCACTGGGAAGCTTTGAAGATTTCATATATCTGCAAGTTATTTACAATACTGATTAAGACAAAGAGTACAGGAGAGTGTGAAGATACTCAGCTGAGTCTGGAAAATGACAGTATTTGCTATAATATGTTCTGCAGCAGTGATGAGACTAGAGTCCAGCAGGGTGTCGGAGTGAAAATCTGTGATTCATGATGAATCATACCCTCAAATTAATAATCTGAACAAAGGGTTGGGCTATATGACGATATCTAGATATTGTAAATCTGCCACTGACTTAGGTCATTGCAGGCAATGTTGCAAATCACTGAGTAAGACTGCTCCATAGAAATACTGAATTTTGATCAGGCAGATTAAATACTTTGATTTTTATCGCTAACTCTAAACCTTCAGGTCTGTAGCTCACACCAAATCAGTCCCTTCAAATTGATTTTTTGATGCACTCCAAATGAATCAGGCTACGGAATACTGAGCTGCTAAAAACAGCTACAAAGTATATCTCAGTACAGGAATAAATAATCTAGACGTCTACAGCTGAAGTGTGAAAAGAACAAAGACAAATGGAATAAAGGTGATTGCATTATTAATTTGAAGAACCGCCAACCCCACTGAGCTCACATGGAACAGGAAAGGTACAGTATCATATTCAGTGAGTGGTGAGGCAAAGGCCCAAAGCGCTGATGTACTGTATGTAAAAAAAAAAAAAAGACTTCACATGTCCGTGTATTTGTGTCCTTGTGAGAGTCTGTCAACAGTCCACCACAGTTTGTACCTTATCAGGTAAAAGTCCAGCTGAGTAATCCTTCAAAAGTTTGCATAATATTGTTCTTTTATCGATTCTGTCGAGGAGACCGATGGAGATTTATGTGCTGAAATCAATTCATTGTCTTTTGCTTTAAGTTTCCACTACGTTTCTACCAGGCAATGATTTTTCTACAAATACAAAAAAGTACAAAAAGATGCACTTCTGTTTCATGTGATGTTTTTCTATGAAGTGCATCTCTCATAGTTATTGATGGTCTGTTTGTGTCAGACCTGTTTCAATGCATACATCCAACCCTGTGTGAATGGTAGATGGAAGCCTTGATCAATTGTTCAGGGAGAAAAACTTTGAATGCAGTGAGTGAATGGGGAAAGGGTCAATACCCGAGGTATAGGGACCAGCACACTCCTTGTCTGTCCATCTGAGTGCTGAGTTTCATACAGGAGAGAGTCCACGTCGTCCACCTAACGTCCTACGACTCACTTTTCCCCCGTGACTTCTCATTGATTGTGGCTGCTTGGCTCTCTGCGTCTTGTAGGCAGCAGACCATGGGGCTTGGGGTGTAATTAAATGGAGTGACTCGGGCGGCCTTGCTGGGGGATCCTTGGCGGAAATGGACAACTCCACCCACATGGCTGTCTGATGTTCCTGTGGAGACGGTGCTGTGGCTCCTCAGGGACCCGTCTGAATCTCCGTCACCCCCGGAGGTGGCACTAATCTTTCTGAGTAGTGCCAGTCGAGCCACTTCTTCTGACGTCACTGGAGCATCAACTGTTGGAGAAGTGCTCGAGTTGGTCTTGTTAGAAAAGTCTTCTGTCTGGACTGTTGCATCACTTGTCTTGCGTGAAGCAAGTAAAATGGTTGGCAGTTTTCCTGGAAGAGCTGGTGGCTTTGGCTTTTCCCCATCAGGAGAAGGCACCAGAGGTAATGCATTGGCTGGCAGAGTGCTTTTCAAGATCTGAGGTACATCTTCATCCCTGATCCTCCTCCAGGTGACTCTGTCATTTATCCGAGATGCAGATCTCTGCCCTTTCTTCTTTGTATCATCCTCGCTCTTTGCTCTTCCACTCGAATCAGATGATGAAGAGCGGAGGGAAGAACGGCTGGTCACTCTGCTCAGTATGTTTATGCTTGGTGATGAGGCATGACGTTTAAAGGTATCTTTGTCTTGCTGCTCCTGCCTGACTGCAGACACTCTACCCGGCCCATTTCGCTGAGCCACCCTGCAGGGGCTTTCAGAGCTTGTTCTCCTGCCTGGGCGTCTTGCAGATAGGTCCCTTTCACTGGAGGTTGCTCTGGAGAGGGTTGTAGTCTGCTTCTGTTGGCCATAGTCTGGCCTCTGGACTTGCTGTGCTTGTCCTGGACCTTTTACTTGCACCCTTCTCTGGGTTTGCACAGCTACCTTAAGTTCCTGACAGCGTGATGAGCAAAGGAAGACAGCTGAAGCTCCAGGAACTGCTCTACGGGGGGATCCATTCTGAGATCCAGGCACGTTGCGTCCAGAGCCATCGCGTCTCAGTGCATTCTTTGATTCTTTAATAAATGTCAGCTGTCTCAAGAATCCGTTGCGATCAGACTCACCACCACTTGAATGGACTGAAGTCATCCTGACCAGTTCAAATCGATTGGGGGGTGGCACCCTTTTCCCACTGACCTGACTGGTTTGTCTGCAGGTTGTTTGGTTTGTCACCAGAGGAGACAGGGGTCTGGGTCTGACTGAATTTTGCATGAAAGGGATTCGGACAGGTGACTTCTGAGTTTTAGGCGGTGGAGATTTTTCATTTTGATTCACAACAGGAGAGCGTCCCTTTCTTTCAGGGGGACTACTAGCTGGTGGAGTAGTTGGTGAGGCATTCTTTTTCTGGACGGGTTTATTTGCCTGAATTGGGGATGTTATCTTCTTCTGCGACTGTTTAGAAGGTGTAGAGCTTTGTGATGATCCAGAGGATGAACTTTTTGGTATCCTTGGAGGTGGAGTAGAGCTTCTCTTTGGCAAAGATAATTCATTTTCCTGGGGACGGCCTAATCTGTGAAGGCTCTTTGATCTGTGCTGAGCAAGGTTCGGGTTCTTAGGAGCATCTGACTTGGTTGGCACTTTCCTGGGAGGAGGTCTCTGTGATGGAGCGGTTTCTTTTTTCGGTGTATAGATCACTGTTCTGCCTCTGAAAACCACCGGTAAGTTTGGAACTGGCTTGCGCTGAGCGAAGTCAAGAGGTTTATTTGCCTTTTTATCTTTAGCAAACTTCCTTTCTTTGGGTGTGAAGCTGGATGTCGACATGAATGACAGGACTGATTCAGTCTCTTCAGAGGATGGCTCCTGAGACTTTGATGCCTGCAGCCCAGTGACAACACAATTAGCACCTTCTTGTATGGCTCTCCATTCAACACTGTTGAGGTCTGAATCTTTATCCCATGCCGTATCATCACTATCCATTTCCTCATCCATGTTCCACCCATCAGAGGCCTTCTGTTTCTGTTTCTGAGTGTTTTCTGCTTTCTTCTTCCTGGCAGCAAGCTTTCTTCTCTGCTTTGGCATGGCAGATGTTATGCATTTCTGAAGAAGGTCATCCTCTGAATCCATGCTTACAGAGCTTGGGGAGCTTGGCTCTTCGTATTGGCTATGAATTGTCATAGGCTTTGCTTGTTGCACCATATTAAGTGTTTTGTTGTGTCTGTTCTTGTACCATATTTGCTGGGCTTTTGATTTATGATCCTCAAACTCAGCATCACTCAGTGAACTGAGAGATGAGCTGAGTGAGTAACATGCCAGGGATTCATCCTTTATCAGGTTCTGTTTTATCCTGTGAAACCCTCTGGACTTGCTTTGGGGATTATCAATCCTGCCAATATTTGTCATGCTCCGGGAGAGAGCATTTCTACTTGCTTCCCTGGTCTGTTTTCTACTTGTTCGTTTCATGGCTTCCTCTTTTTCATTTTCATCATCATAGAAGCCGTTACTGTCCTCTGAAGAGCGAGTCATCTGTCGAAACATTGCGTTTCCTTTTTGTGCTCCCACATTAAGGTTACTGTCTGTGTTTTGCTTTATAACAGGCAGTTCCAGTTTCCTGATGGGACCTTGACCTTGCCTCCTCTTTTGTTGGTTAGGAGACTGATCACGATTTCTTTGGCTTGCCACTCTATCAGCTACCTCTTTGCTTTGCATCAGCACCCGCTGAGTGGGAATCACATGTTTGGTTGCTCGGTTCATTTGTATCTCAGGTGGGTAGTTCATCCTGTTGGGTTTGTGGAAGTGTGAGAAAATCCTCAAGTCTTCAATCCTCTTTGCCTCATCATCGACCAGTTCCTGTTTGTTCATTCCTTTAGCGGTGCAGTCTTTAGCACCTCTGTCCTTTACAGGATACTGAAGTGTTTCATCGCTTAGTGATGTTGTGCTGGAGAAGTTAACAGGTGTACCTTCTGCAGAATCAGTGAAGGATGAATCATCAAATTTGAAGTCCTTTTGTGGGATGACAATTCTCCTCCCAGGACACATTTGGGTTTTGCCATTTGGTAGCATCATGTACACTGGGAGATGTATTGGGTTTCTGGAATTCAGAATATGAGGAGGGATGGTGGTCATCAGTGAAGGTCTTACTTTTCTGAACTTGGAGGGCATTGCCGAGTTGATGCATTCCTTTAAGATTTCTATGTCGTCGTCCGAGTTGCCCTCACTGTATCTCTCCCCCTGGTCAAGTCCTTGCTCATCCTCATCAGGGAAAGGGAGATTTTTGTCATTTTGCTGGAGTAGAGGGGTCAATTTCAGTTCCACATCTTTCTGTATGTAGTGTTCATGAAGAGGCAGAGCACTTAAACTTGAAGCACAAGAGAAGTTCTCAGTGGGTTTTTCCACAGTGAAGTAGATCATGGTGTCCAGGTCAGGAGGAAGGTTAAACCTCTCTTTGGAGTCTGCGATCTCCATGAACTTTCGCAGGCTGTTTTCCCACTGTCCTGATATTCCTGTGGCCTGTGTTTCTGGTCCATTTGACTCAACACAACATGGAGTTTTACTTCGACTGGGAGGCATGGTTTGCCCTGGGCTGTCAGGAAGATCACTAGGGCTTATTGTTCCATCAATCATCTCACTGCATGGATCACTTTGGATTGAGCTGGCAATAGAGGGAGACTCAAAGCTGCCCAGTGAACTGACGGAGCTACAGCGACTCATTACTAGAGGTGTCTCATGTATGTAGTTCTCAGATGAACTGGATGGAGATCTGTCTTCAAGTATGGCTGGTGAAGCTCCTCTAAGGAACACCTTTTCCCTTTTGGCAGGACAGGGGATCTCGATGGGATCGGTTTCTTTGCTGGGGAAGGTTTTTGAATCTGTCATCAGCAGCTGGCTGTCACTCAGATCCTCCAGAGTTTCATCCTCTTCAACTCTCTTCACCACTTCTTCATCCTCCACTTCAATTATTTCTAGTGATGAGTCGCTCTCCAGCTCGTTTTCACTTTGTCCATCCAGCGCTCCATCGCCAGAAGAGAGGGAGGAAAGTGAACTGCAGCGGGAGAAGCAAATCGGGGTGTTCTCCACCGAGTATTTCTGGACTGTCTCCATCGTCCCGATGGTTGGGCTTCTGGTGGATGTCATTGGAGAAAATTTTGTAATACTCCCCCCAGTCATCACAGTCGGTACCCATGCTTGCCTCCTCATTGCTTGGGCAGCCTGGACATTGATAGCTGTCTTTGCTACTCCAAATTTGGCCACGCTCTGAATGAGCGGGACCTGTTGATAGGAAGGAGACAGTTTAATTGAAGTCATGCTGACATCAGAGGACACCTTAGTGGATGCACTGACAGGTGTTTGCACAGGTTGATCCTGGTTCTTTTCTGCATCTGTGCTGCTGAACTCTAAAGCTTTCACATCTTTGTTGTCCACAGAGTCTCTCTCAGGAATATCTTGCTGGTTAGTCTCATTCAGGACAGAAGGTCCTAGGTTAAGGTAATCTTGATGGGCTACCTTGAGATCCAGCTGGTTGGGTCGCTGTTGCATCATTAGGGCTCTTGGAACAGGTCGCATCTGGTCTTTGCTGCCGCAGTAGCCATCACTGGTGCTTCCACTATTCAGGCTGTCTGTTGACACACTTGTATGGGCAGTTTTGAGGCGCAGGAGGGCATGGGCTCTACTGAGGCGTTCTCTGTGGGCCAAGCTGCTTGTATCAGAGAGACGGCAGGGAGAGCATGATTTTGCTCTGGCTTCGTTAAGTTCATCCAGGCCATACGGCCAGTCTGCCAGGTGGTCCTCAGAGCTGAGACTAAAGCTGTCCTCTGAGGATGTGTGCATGGTGATGTCTTCCACTAACCTATCGATCTTGGCAACCGTGTTGGTGATCTTTTTGGCGAGCTTCTCTGCAGCAGCAGATACTACATCGTCAGTAGGTGCGTGTCTCTTCTCAGCCATGTGAGGCGGATCTATGTCTCTTTCAGGTTCACTGTCTCTCTTACGTGGCTGGTTTTGCAGGAAGTTAGAGTTGGTAAGGAACATGGACAGCATAGAAAAGCTCCCAGTGTCCAGGCTGCTGGAGACATTTGGAGCCTCATCATCATCAAAACAACCAGAATCAGACGCATAATCCTTTGCCAGACTTTCAATGTGCCGTAGAGGCTTGTTTAGGGTCAAGTGCTTGGGGCTCTGTTTCTCAAGGGTATCAAAAGTCTCTGCTAGGTGTTTGGCATCCAGCTCAGCCTCCAGAGCCTTCTGTTTCCTCATGTAGAGCGAGGGCATGCAGGAGCCGGGAGATACGACTGCAGCATCCTTATATTTCAGGGGTCGATTGGTGAGGAGGTTCCTTAGAGCTGCGGCGCTGCCCATGGCTATCATCTTGTGCTTGGAGTGGATAAGGTTGCGCAGCATGCTAACTGCACCGAGGTCCCACAGAAGCTCCTGGTCTTTTGGACTTCGGGCAGAAAGGTTCCACAGAGTCCCGCAGGCGTTGCTCACTATGGTCAGGCTGTGGGACCGCAGGTGCTGCAGCAGAGTGTGGAGGCAGTTGTGGTCCCTGAGGATTTGCCTGAGAAGAAACAACGAAAAGGCTTTTCAATAAATTTCTTCGATCCACATGAAGCAAAGTATTATTATTTTAGTTAATATTTATATATATATAAAAGTTGATGGATCGTGCCAGTGGTTTTGCCCATTTTCCTACAAATCACTGATCCTTGACATTTCTGTTGATTTCATTACGGTATAAAAATGAACCTGTAATAACTTTTAAGGTTTGATGTTCCTTTACTCAGCCAGTGTTTGACTTACCTATAGTTTTCCCGTGTGGCGACCAGACTCGAAACGTTTCGAAGGATCCCTCCGCCGCTCTCGATGATGGCGAGTGAGTTGGTCTGACATCTGTATGTCAGCGTGCTGACCAGGAAGCCCAGAGCTCCGTCCACCGAGCAGATGGCCACCTTGTTGTCGATGCTGTGAGCTGACAGGTTCCACAGAGCACTCAAAAGACTCTTCAAGGTCGACTCCTGGAAAACCAGCAAAACAAAAAAAGTGTTTTATTTTACCGACACAGAAACACATAGAAACACCTCGTGTTGTCCTTGGGGTCAGTCTGACTGTTGTTAACTCAACAGCAGAGTATACTTTCATATAAACGAGGTCTAGTGGCCCAAAATTCCAAAAGAAAGGGAAACATTTGTGGTAACGGGTTGGACTGAAGTAAGAATAAAGGTGTAACGCAGAACTGAGTGACAATAAATAAATTAAACCTTAACATCAACATTATGAGGGTTAACATGGAAAAAAAAAAGATAGTGTCATAACAATGGAAACCTTTCATGGAACGTTTTGCACTTCACTACTTCTTGGCTGGAACCAGTAACTTCCAAAGTCTCTACGTGTTGTCCAGCACACGAACCAGCGTAAAAAGAGATAAAGCTTGTAAGTGAGCTTTAGAGGTCCACCTGCTTCTCCACTTTAGGCTAAGCTAAGCGAACTGCTGTTTTTTTAAGCAATGATATGGAACAAACCAAAAAACAAAGGGACATGTACAAAGCAGAGTCTTATCTACCCCTGGGTTAAGGTTTAATATAGTATTTTACACCCATAAGGAGAAATCCTTTTCTGTTTCTTTTGTTGTTTCGTTGCACTTCATGTGAGTGGGTTGGTTGGGTTGGTTGGGGTTGGTTGGGTTGGTTGGGTTGGTTGGGGTTGGTTGGGGTTGGTTGGGTTGGTTGGGGTTGATTGGGTTGGTTGGGGTTGGTTTGTTTTCAGTTACCTTTGTGGCCTGCAGGGCGCAGGTCATCAGCGCAGACACGCAGCCGATGTCTCGGAGGACTCTCTTGCTGCTGATGTCGGCCCTCCAGGACAGATTCCTCAGGATGCTGGAGACCACCTGATGAAGCTCCTCGCTGTCTGAGGCCAGCTGGGCCACCAGAGCCTGAAGGCAGCTCTTCTTTGAGCACAGGGTGGCCTGAAGGGAGACGAGGTGGAGGTGAAACAAACTGGGACTAGAGAAAAACCAACATCAGGTCTCAGTTCATATGAAGTCTAAACTAACAGATGACGGTTTATCATCGTGTTCATTTGATCTCATAATCATTGATGCATAAGCAGGAAGTCATCTGAGCCCAAGCTAATGATGCTAATGATATAGCTAACAGCATGCTAAGGCTAACGTCCACTGTGTGGTGTTTCTCTGGACCTTGTTGACGACGTCTCCAAAGGTCAGGTTAGTCACTGCCATCCCTGCGTAGCGGCGCAGCGCCATGTTGATGGGGTCGTTCTGCATGCCGTACATGTCCTGGTCCAGGTGGATCAGATCAGCCACCGCCTGCAGACCACCTGGAAGAAAACACGAAACTCTGAGCAGACCGTGTCACTGATGTCGGGAAAAACTGGAGATGTTTGACGAACCTAGTTCATTCATGGCGCGGCGGTACTCCTCTTCAAAGGAAAGCTTCATGATGGCGCACATGGCCTGACAGATCTGAGGGTCCACAGGTTCAGGTATGTCTGGAGATGAAGGATAGGACAGAAGGTTTCAGGGCTCATTAATGAGTACAGAACAAACCTGAGGCGCTGGTTGTTATAGGTACTCAGGTTTAGAGGGAACTGGACTCACCGGTGGTTTTGGTTCCTGCGGGTGAAGGTGTCCCTGCATGACTTTCGATCCAGTCCCAGCCGCTGTCACAGTAGGTCCGGATCTGCTCCAGCATGTGCAGCACCCTCATCTCACGGCGGGCCTGGCCCTCGTCCTGCTGGGAGTAGATGATGTTGTGGAGGGCGGCGCTGGCTCTGGATTTGGCCTCTCGGCTGCAGCCCATCATTGTACCGCCCGCTGAGGTCTCCCCGGGCCCGCTGCTGGTACCCGGAGCTTCATGCAGGATCTGGACCAGCAGCGGGACGCAGCCAGATTTTCTCATGGCAATGCAGCTGTCCTGAGAGCTGGACAGAGCCAGCAGAGTCCGAGACATCTCCTCCTTATCTCTGTTAGCGAGCATGGAGAGCAGCCAGAAGACCATCTCCACCTGAAGAGGGGTCAGGTGCAAGTATGAAGTACTTCTACTTATATCAGTATATATGCAGGACTTGTAATACAGTATTTGATGATAAATTATTAATTTGGTGTCTTTTAATTTGAAGGTGAAGTTAAATTCTTCCAAATGAACTTCAGACGCACACGATGTCTCTCTGTATTAACCCTTCATTAACGCTTCATTAACGCTTCATTAACGCTTCATTAACCCTTCATTAACTCTTGTGGTGTGTTCATGTCTCACCTTGCTGCCTCCATCTGCAGAAGCTTCAGTTCCTGCTGCAGCAGCTGACGACGTGTTATTCTCTGGTTCTCCAGCAGGGGGCTTCTCAGCTCCAGACAGCTGCACAGAAGAAGAAGAAGTTGTAGTATTAGTTGTTTGGCTTTGGTTGGGAACAGTGGGTGCCAGTCTATCTCCACACTGTGGTGTCCAGGGTCACAGAGACCTGTTGCTGCCTTCATAGACATAGTAGATAGCTTGTTGTTGACGGTCCAATCTGCGTAAACAGACATCTGTGTCTCCAGACTAGAACATGCTGACAATAACACCTCCATGGGTAAAGACATTCTCTGTGACTCATTCTGGGCGTGTAGTGTTTGTGCTGTTATCTTGGGGTTTAAAGTCGATCCACCAGGATGAGTTGGGCAGAATGTGAGACCGACTCAGGCACTTCTGATGAACTTTGAGAGTGTCTCTAATTCTCCTTGGCCAAGCGTCAATAAATAATACAGCATCAGACATCAGAGGCTCCTGAACACTTTCTGAACTCCTGACCTTTGACCTTTGACTTCAGCAACAATTATTATTATTATTATTGAGAAGTTTTTAAAACGAAAAATGTCACAAATTTATTGTTAATTGACGTTTAAGGTTTCGCACAGTTCATGATTTTAATTTGGGTTGATTTATTTATCAACCTTTATTGTTTTTATAGTAAAACATGTAGAAATATTAGAATACATATAAAGAAATATTCTTTATGGTGCAACAAAACAAACACTGACCTGATCGTCTGTCTGAATATTAAATCCGACAGGCAGACGATGTTTTACTATAAAAACAATAATCTTTTAAAGCTGAAAGAAGAAAACGATTGATTTAGTAACTCTGTAAGTGGCTGTTAATTCATTATTAATTATTAATTATTAATTATTAATATCTATCTGTCTGTCTGCTGAATGTTTTTTCTTTCTTCATTTCAGGATTTTTTTAAACGTCGTCTGACAGATTCCAGATCAGCCCGAGGTTTTTAGATCGAACAAAAACAAACGTTCATTTCACTACCTCACACACACACACACACACACACACACACACACACACACACACATCCCTCTTTGTCTACAGACACACACATCACGCCCTGAGGTGTTACCATGGTGATGTGACGGGATGGATGAAAGGGGGATGAAAGCTTTGATGCGACTCCGAGGATTTCAGTCTGAATCCAAATGAAGCTGTGTGTGTGTGTGTGTGTGTGTGTGTGTGTGTGTGTGTGTGTGTGTGTTTCACAGACTGAATCTGTGGCTCTGGTCCAAACCTCCATTAAACACGAGCGGCTGCACATGACAACAAAATGGACGCCAGCGAGAGGAAACACAGCTGAAAACCAAAGAACCAGCTCTGTAGACCTGGACTCTGTAGACCTGGACTCAGTAGACCTGGACTCAGTAGACCTGGACTCTGTAGACCTGGACTCTGTAGACCTGGACTCTGTAGACCTGGACTCTGTAGACCTGGACTCTGTAGACCTGGACTCTGTAGACCTGGACTGTGTAGACCTGGACTCTGTAGACCTGGACTCTGTAGACCTGGACTCAGTAGACCTGGACTCTGTAGACCTGGACTCTGTAGACCTGGACTCTGTAAACCTGGACTCTGTAGACCTGGACTCTGTAAACCTGGACTCTGTAGACCTGGACTCTGTAGACCTGGACTATGTAGACCTGGACTGTGTAGACCTGGACTCTGTAGACCTGGACTGTGTAGACCTGGACTGTGTAGACCTGGTCTGTGTAGACCTGGACTGTGTTCTCTGTGTTCTACTTGAGGGGGCGCAGACAGTTCTGGATCTGGGTCAGCTGATGCTCTGCAGTTGTTGATGTTCTGTCTCGTTGTTATTCTCAGAGGGAACCGACTCGCTCTGTGCCAACCCTGCAGCCTGGCAACAGCCAATCACAGCGCAGCTCTGAGGCGCCTCAAAAGACCTGGATTCTCTGCATAGCAACGAGCCGGACCTGAAGAGGAGGAGCAGGAGGAGCAGGAGGAGCAGGAGGAGGAGGGGAGACCTTCAAGTTCTACTGAACCAGAACCAAAGCTCAAATCGTTCTGGATCATTATTTAATATTTGACTGACAACAACCAGATTTAATTATTGATTCATCTTTTGATCATGAACGGATTCTGTTGGTCACTAAAGTAACTAAATCTAATTAATCCATTAAACAATTCATTAATAGTTTAATAATTCAAAAAACATGAAAACATTTCGAATCATTGTAAATCTGCCGTTCGTCATGACGACACTTTGTTTTTGTTTCTCTGTTTTTCATGATTCATTTTGGTTTTATGGGTCAAAAGGTCAGAGTTCAGCCTGTTAAATAATTAATGAGCACAGCTGAGATGATTAATTATTCATGGGGGCAGACCCCGCCACAGATCTGAGAGACTTTAACATTTATTAAATATCTCATTATTATTTAACACAAACAGCTTTTGAGCCTCGTTTAGCTGATAGTTTCAGTTTGACATCATAACGAGCTTCATGTCGCTGCATGTGGAGCACAAAGCTGCGATGTTCAGATTTCTGAATGATAATATTAAAATCTATTTTAAATATGGAGACGAAAAGATGGCTCACTGTAACCAAGATATATTTAAACTCAACTTTGACCCCAATAAACTGAAGTCGAGCTTCTTATTTCAAAATGTTGGACTGAAACTCTGAGACACAGCTCAGCCAATCATCAGCCGAGCTGTCAAACATGGAGTCAAACTGGTCGAACCAGAATCAGCTGAATGAAAGAATGTCGACACAAACACAGAGACACAGAGATTACAGCCACAACGCTCACACAACGCTCACAGAACACTCACAGAACGCTCAGAGAACGCTCAGAGAACACCGGTCTGGTTTGAGGTTTCAGTGAATCAGACAAACGTGGAGCAGCCGTGAGTATCTGACTGTGTGAACGACTGAAACCAGATCATCTGACTCACTTTAAACGAGTCTGAGCATGAGCTAAAGTTAGACCTGAGAGTAAACCAGGTTTAAATGTTTGAAGCTGCATTTCCTTCATGTTGAACCGTTTGAATTTCTTTTGGGGTTCAGGTCGTTGGTTTGAAAATGTGACATTGCATTGTTTGAGTTCTGTGGACTGATTTGCAGATCATTAGTGGCGAGCTCATTAACTCTGACTGTTTATCTGAGCTTCATGAAAGTCCTCAAAGGCTGAAACAGATGAGCCGCTCTGGGTTTCCCTCTGCAGTCATTAATGGACGCGTGTCCTGCTCTGATGTGTCGCTGAAGTTACGTTACGTTGCGCCACGTTACGTAACATTATGTCACGTTACTTATTTTAACATCCAGCCGCCATCTTTTCTCCATGACCTCTTTATCAGGGTCGCAGGTTGGAGCCGGTACATACTGGACAAGTTGCCAATTCCTCACAGGGCTGACACATAGACAATCATCACAGTCACATTCACAACTATGGGCAATTTAGAGTTGCCCATAGGTGCCCAATCTATAACCTCTAAACCTGAACCCGAACACTAGGGGGAATCGCACAGCATCATAATTCGAAGCGCAGGGCCAAGCTGCAGTATTTGGAGTGAGAATGTGTTGCTACAAAAATAAAATGTTATGTTAATGTACATCATTAGGTGTTAACATTTGACTTAATTCTACATTGATCTGTTCATCCAGGTACTCCATGAAGTCTCCAACAATGAAACGATTCACTGCGTCTAACAGGAAATAAAGAGAGGCAACAAAACGCTGCTGAAACACGTTGGACTGAACAAAAGACGGAAAATGAGTCTCGCTGAGGAACCTTCACTGGAAAATGACTGTCAGGAGCCTGAAATACAAAGTGAAGACGACAAGACGAATGAATCTGATGAAAAAGACCAAAAGGATAAAAACATGAGGATGAAAGACCTTCTTAAGACAAACAGGACCATAGGTCCACTAAGTCTTCTGAAGGAGGAAGTGCTGAAAGTCTTCAAGGACAAAGAGACAAAGATGGACAACGAGGACCGCCCTTTGACCGCAAATAAACCTGTGAGCAGCACACTGGATCTTCTGAAGGAGGACTTCAGTCAGTTTAAAGAGGACGTAACCAGCGTCTTCAGCAACAACTCGTCAAAGGACAAAGAGATGAAGTCAACAGAGAAGATGATCAACCCTCTGAGCGTTCTCAAAGAAGACTTCAATCATTTCAAAGACGTCTTCAGAATTGGTCTTTCACAACAGAGAGACACTGCAAAGGAAAGCTCAACCAACACCTTCAAGATAAAAGTCTTGAGAGCTGAAAGGACTGACCAACCCTTCAAGGGTCTGTTCAGAAGAGACCAAAAGAACAGTCAGACAGTCAAAGAGACATTTCCAGAGACAAGAGAGGAACTAATGGACGATGGCTTTAGGGGAAACCTCTCTGAGGAGACGGACGAGACAGTCGATGCAGACAACATGAAAGACCAAGTGGATGAACTGGAGGACCATGAACTGGATGGATCTGAAGAGGAAACTCTTGAAAGTGAGGAACTGATTCCTACATCACAGGAAGGTCGGCACAATTATACAATATCAGCATTTTGTTTGGGTTTTGTTTATAGAAAACATTATTTTACAGTTTGTTAGATATAATATAATATATGAACTCTACAGCTGAGCAGAGATGTGAGTGTGAAGAGTGGAGCCACAGCTCTTCTTCTTTGGTGTCAGCAGAAGACGAGACGATAAATGGGGAAGAAGAAGAAGAAGAATCAGAGGAGCCATGTCTTCCTCGGCAGGCTCTGTCATCTGGGATCTGCCTCTTAAGTCTCAGAGACTCTAACGAAGACGACATGAGGTGAGTCAAACACTTTACTGTCATGTTCAAACTGTTTAACAAACTTCATTTTTACAGTAAATTATGATTCATGATGATTATTTCTGCTCTCACAGGGATCAGCAAGGAGAAGACTTGTGGTTGGTGAAAAACTGTAAGCTCGTTTTATATCTTCTTCTTCTTCATATCTGAGCTTCACGTGTCTGTAAGAATATCGTCTGCATAGAGCTTTAAGTCCTACTGATATGAACACTTGATGCCTGAAGCAGAAGTCTTTAAAAATCAGAAACCATGAATTGGCTAATCTTGCTCCTTGTTTTGCCCCTTAGATGCCTGCTATTTGACCTTTGACCCCAACACCGCCAACTCAGAGCTCCACCTGACCGACAGCAACAGGAAGGCGACTCGAGTGTGGTCAGAACACCGACCCCTGGACCACCCGGACCGGTTTGAGCGTTGTCCTCAGGTCCTGTGCAGGGAGGGCTTGCTGGACTCGGTGTACTGGGAAGTGGTGTGGAGCGGCGGCGCCGACATCGGCATCACATACAACAGCATTTCCAGAGACGGAGACACAAAGAGCTGTCTGCTGGGTCACAACGAGCGGTCCTGGAGTCTGGAGTGTTCAGAGGGAAGCTACACGCCCTGCCACAATAACAAGAGGTTCAGGTCTTACTCACCCCAACCCTTCAGCCGCAGAGTTGGGGTTTACCTGGACTGGCCCAAAGGCTCTCTGTCCTTTTACTGCATCTCTCAGGACACCATGGTCCACCTTCACACCTTCACCTCCACTTTCACTGAGCCTCTGTACCCGGGTTTCTGGGTCTGGGCCTATGATGGCTCAGTGTCGCTGTGTCAGGTGGAGTTAGACTGGGAACGACTACTGCAGTGAACCACGCAGAGGAAGACTGGAGGGCAAGGCTCTCCTGAGATACATGTAAACACAAAGAAGGGGGATCTGGGTAATCATAGGTTGCAAAGAAACACGATGTTCACCTACGACCAACCTGGATAAACATGTTCACGCCTTCAGCTCCCATCACACCAAAGATCTCAGTGAAATTCATATTTCTAAAGTAACGTTTGCTTTGTGTCGGCTGGTTTCTGTACACGATGCATCATGACTCATGATCACTGCTGTAGACGAGCTGAAAACTAAAGACAAACCCACGTAAAGCATCAAGTTTCCTCAGACCTACTTGGACGTTTTAATGTTTGACAGTCAGGAAGTTGCAGAAACCTGAAGTCCACCAGATAACACACTGAACCCGCAGACCCACAAAGCCATGCAATGGTGCTGACCCGCAGGTTGAACTGTTTATAGCAACAAACTTCAGGTTCGGTCCAACATTGATGAACTCGATGTTCATAACATCTGTCAACAGACAGTTTACCATCTGCTCTGTGTTACTGTACATGTCTGAATGTCTGACCTGTAGCTGGCTCTCCTGACTCCCTCGGGCCTCCTGCAGCTCTTTCTGCAGCTGCTCCAGACGGGCAACACGCATCTGCAACAACACACACACACACACACACACACACACACACACACAGTTCAGACACGTCCAGATGCTCTAACATCTGTTCAGACGTCTTCGTCTTGTCTGTTTTGTTTCTTGGTGAAGATAATTCATTTGATGTTTGAGTCAGCCGGTGGTCTCGGTCTCACCTGTGTCCTCTGAACCATCTCGTCTCTGGTGCCGAAGCGTTCCTCCATCACGGACTGGACCTGCTGCGCTTCAAACTCCAGCTGCTGCCGGATCAGATCCATCTGCAGAGAGAACTGCAAGCAGACAGGGGTCAGGGGTCAGAGGTCAGGATACAGTGAGCCACTTTAATGTTGGTAGTCTGTTAATTTCCTTTGAGGATCAATAAAGTTGTGAAAATCAAAGTGTGTGTTCACCGTGTCGATGCGAGGCAGCTGAGACAGTCTCTGAGACAGCGCCTCCAGCTGGCTGAAGTACCAGCAGCGCTCCCTCTCCTCGCGGTCGATCTCCCCCAGCAGGAGGTTCCTGCACACACACACAAACACACACACACGCACACACGCACGCACACGCACACACACGTGACATGTTGCTGTCAGTCTGCGTGACGTTGTCACGGTGACCTGGAATCAAACTTCAAAACACATGATGCAGGAGCTTTGACAGACTTCCCATGATGCCGCTCACCTCTCCTTGTACAGCTCCTCCAGGTGATGGTCGCTCTGGCGTCCGTCCGCCCCGCTGATCACGGCCGTTTTGGGCGGGGCTCCATCCAGGAAGTGATGCGGCATCACGACAGCAGTGGACTCTAACCCGGACGCTGAGCTCAGACGGGACGACACTCGGAGTGGACTCCTGGCTCTGCTCGCCGCCGCCGAGGACGAGGAGCAGGAGGAAGGAAGAGCCAGACAATCATCTAGCTCCACCCCTCCCACACCTGTTAGCCCCGCCCCTCCCAGGCCGTCGGGCAGCAGCCTCAGGTTGTGAGGTTGGTGTTTGAGCTCGTAGTAGTTGGTGAGGTCCATGTGGAGCTCTGAGGGAGGAACCATCAGGAATCAGCTGATCGATAATCAAACAATCAAACAAGCCAATCATCTATCCTCCCTCCCTCCCTCCCTTCCTTCCTTCCTCCCTCCCTTCCTTTCCTCCTTCCTTCCTTCCTTCCTTCCTTTCCTCCTCCCTTCGTTTCTTCCTTCCTTCCTTCCTTCCTTCCTTCCTTCCTTCCTTCCTTTCCTCCTTCCTTCCTTCCTCCCTCCCTCCCTTCCTTTCTTCCTTCCTTCCTTCCTTCCTTCCTTTCTTCCTTTCCTCCTCCCTCCCTCCCTCCTTTCCTTTCTTCCTTTCCTCCTCCCTCCCTCCCTTCCTTTCTTCCTTTCTTCCTTTCTTGCTTTCTTCCTTCCTTCCTTTCTTCCTTCCTTCCTTCCTTCCTTCCTTCCTTTCCTCCTCCCTCCCTCCCTTTCTTTCTTTCTTTCTTTCTTTCTTTCTTTCTTCCTTCCTTTCTTCCTCTCTTCCTTCCTTCCTCCCTTCCTCCCTTCCTTCCTCCCTTCCTCCCTTCCTTCCTTTCTTCCTTCCTTCCTTCCTCCCTCCCGCCCTTCCATTCTTTCTTTCTTTCTTTCTTTCTTTCTTTCTTTCTTCCTTTCTTCCTTCCTTTCTTCCTCCCTCTCTTCCTTCCCTTGTTCCTTCCCTCTCTTCCTTCCTCCCTCCCTTTCCTCCTCCCTTCCTTCCTTCTTTCCTTCCTTCCTCCCTCCCTTCCTTCCTTCCTTCCTTCCTTCCTTCCTTCTTTCCTTCCTTCCTCCCTCCCTCCCTTCCTTCCTTCCTTCCTTCTTTCCTTCCTTTCTTCCTCCCTCTCTTCCTTCCCTTGTTCCTTCCCTCTGTATGGGACTCTGCTGTTGTTAATCTCAGTTGGAGTTCATTGAATTTCAGACTAATTGAGATTAATTAGTTGTTTAATCAGATTGAGTCATAACGAGGCAGTGGCAGCCAATCAGGTTAGCTGATTGAGTGGATTCATTTGTCTGTGGATGGTGACGGGTCCCAGTGGAGCCGCTGAGAGAGACTTTAAAGTCCATTAGACCAGAACTGGACAGAAGATTCAGACCTTTGAGTTGGTGCAGCACATCGCTCCGCCCGGACGATGCCAGAGTTCCTGCTTCCTGCTCCAGTTTACTCTGCAGCTGCTTCAACACCTCCTGCACCAGAACCAGAACCAGAACCAGGACACATTACGTTACATTATGTGTGAGATCCATAATTACATTAACATTAATGCTGTCTGTGTTGTTGGTGCTGATGGCGTTGATGGCGTTGATGGCGTTGTTGGTGTTGTTGGTGTTGATGGTGTTGATGGTGTTGATGGTGTTGATGGTGTTGTTGGTGTTGATGGTGTTGGTCCAGACTGACCTTCATGCCGAAGGTCTCATTCTCAAGTTTGGACAGGTGGTTGGAGTTGTCCTCCAGCTCCCTCCTCAGGTGGGAGTTCTCCTTACGGAGCGCCTCCACCTGGTGGGCCAGCTGGTCGTAGGAAGCCACGGCGTTGGCCATCTTCACACTCTGCAGCGCCTCCTGCAGGAGAAAAGAGAAAGAGGAGGAGCAGTGTTTTATTAGCTCACACAGCTTTAAAGTTTTACAGGACATGCAGACATGGGTGGAGGACACGGGTGGAGGACACACACAGACGGTCAAAGACAGACAGAAGAACTCGCTGTCCAACATGAACACAGCTGGCTCCGGCTCCTGCACCGCTGACGTGGTGTGTTCATCTGGAGGCTACATTAGCACAAACAAACACTGCTCTTCTTGTTCTGCTGACAGTCCCTGAATGCACCTTCAGGAACACGTGAATCACATGTTTGAGGGACGGAGGCCTCAGCGTGTCCTGAAGGAGACAGACCAACACGGAGACTGAAAGACGTCATCACAGAAGAACAGCTGACTTCATCTCTGCATGAGCAGCAGTGTGCAGAGACAAAGTTCTGACCCAGAAACAGCAGAGATGAAGTGAGTACACGCTGTGAAGGCGAAAACTCCACCCAGGCTCCGATGGAGCTGTCACTGACTGACTGATGGAGAAACCAAAGAGGTGGAGCATGAGGTATTTGTGCTCCAGTGAACACCAACAGGAGGGCGGAGGCTGGATGATGAGCAGCAGGCTGCTCCTGGTGGAGGTCAGGAGGCCGAGGACAGGACGGCGCCCCCCTCAGGAGATCCTGCTGCCAGCGTGATGCATCGCTTAGCCGACGTGTTCCAAAGAGTCTCAACAACTCAGGAGGATAACGGGCCCGACCCAGAAGTACCAGAACCCAATGTAGGTTCCAGTCTAACCCTGATGATGGTCTACATGTTGAACCTCCTCCTCCTCCGCGTCCTCCTCCTGGGCAGCAGATGGCTCACAGGAAGTCAGTTTGGGTCGATGTTCCTGCTCTGAACCGACCCGACGTTCATGTTAGATAACATTTGGCCTGCGGCTGCTTTTCAGCCTCCGCTCAGCTGATCCTGAATCAGCCTGAAAACACGTCACACTGATTCTGTTTGTTTATTACGGTTATGATCTGACCTCTGAATATACACTGTAAATATACTTAGATATCTATCTATCTGTCTATCTATCTATCTGTCTGTCTGTCTGTCTGTCTGTCTGTCTGTCTGTCTGTCTATCTATCTATCTATCTATCTATCTATCTATCTATGTTTTTACAGTGCAGATTATATAAAAACAAACATGGGCATGTTTTGTTTTCCTACAATATAAAAAAGTTGATGACTCTGGATTAAAGTTCTGTCTGACAGTCTGCGGGGACGTCTCAGAGACTACGTCCAGGTTTTAGACAGTCTGCGGGGACGTCACAGAGACTACCTCCAGGTTTTAGACAGACCATAAACTCATTTCTACACAGTCAGGACATCATTGTCTCTCTGTCAGACTCAGTGAGGTCATTACTTGGGGGTCATTCCTGCACATGCTCAGTGCGCTCTTTAAAGGCGGTCATGTGACTGGATGAGGCGGTGACCTTCACTGCAGAGACGATGAGTCAGAGGTCGAACCGCTACGACAGGAAGTGAAAGAAAAACCTGTTCAGGTGTTTCTGCTCGGCACAGATGTCACAGCTGCATTCATTATGAGGAGGCCAGCCACAGGGGATTGTGGGTAAGAGGAGGGTGGAGGTCTGAGAGGAGAAACAGGATCCAGACTGTTGTTTAAGGTGGATTTAAGGTGGATTCACAGGATGGCATGCTCGAACCACACGTCGTCATGACAACGAGACGAGTTTTTAAAATCCAGTCTCAGGTTTAAAGTTTAGGGTCCTCACAGGGATAGAAGAAATAATGTGTGTGAAAATCTCTGTGATGCTGCAGAGCTCAGCGTGTGTGTGTGTGTGTGTGTGTGTGTGTGTGTGTGTGTGTGTGTGCGTCAAAAACCCTCTGACATATTGATGTTCTGTGTTACTGTGGTAACGGGCTCACATCTCCCCCACCATCGCCATGGTGACACATTTACATCAAGTGATGGCTCTCTCTGCCTCTCTTGTCATCTGATACTCACACACACACACACACACACACACACACACACACACACACTGCTGCATTCGCTGCAAAGCATGCTGGGTCGGATGCTCCCGTGAGGATAAAGAATCAGACGAGACTTAACGAGCGCTAACAGAGCCTGTTAAGGTGGCAGTTGCCATGGCAACCTCAGTCTGAAGCGCATGACCCCAATATGAGATGGAGGGAGAGAGAGAGAGAGACAGACAGACAGACAGAGAGAGACAGAGAGAGACAGACAGAGAGAGACAGACAGACAGAGAGAGGAGCAGAGAGTGAAGAGGACGCTGACGGAGGAAGCTAAGAAGAGAAAAGGAGAGAGTGAGCGAGCAAGAAGCCGCCGGACAAGAGTAAATGTGGGACTGACTTTTAGTGGTTGGTGAGAGCTTGGTGAAATAAAAGGCTGAAAGACAGACGCCGAGCTGGGCTGATGCTGCTGGACTAGGCAGTGATATCAGCTGCTGCTGGGTCTGGTTCTGGTTCTGGTTCTGGGCTGACTGCTGCTGGACTAGGCAGTGAGATCAGCTGCTGCTGGGTCTGGTTCTGGTTCTGGGCTGACTGCTGCTGGACTAGGCAGTGAGATCAGCTGCTGCTGGTTCTGTCAGGATGTTTCCTCTTAGCTCATATATTATAGAACCTGATGTTTTGACTCCTGACAGTCTGATGTTAGTGCTCTCCCCGAATCTGGATGAGTCAAGGTGACAGGACGCTGATTTAAACCACAAAGAACGAAGAAAACGACGAAGAAGAATCAAATCAGATTCAGATTTTAATTGTACAGCCAAAGTCACAAGTCCCATTTTCCTTGAGGCTTTTACAATCTGTTACAGGGGTGACACCCTCTGTCCCTTAGACCCTCGGTTTCCAGTGAGGAAAAAACTTGCCCACAAAAACCTTTAAACAGGGAAAAAAGGTGGAGAAACCTCAGGAAGAGCCACAGAGGAGGGATCCCTCTCCCAGGACGGACACAGTCCCCCGGGCAGTGTAAATCCTATGGCAGCATCACTAGGGATGCCTGAGCCAGCACTAACTATAAGCTCTCTATCAAGGGAAAGTCTTCAGTCTACTCTTAAAGGTGTTGACCGTGTCTGCCTCCTGAACCCCAGAACGTAGTTGTTCACAGAAGAGGAGGCTATATCTATGAAAGGCTCTGGCTCCCAATCTACTTTGGAGACTATAGGAACCACAATGAACCCCAAGGACCACAAGAACACAAAGGAACCCGCGTCCTGAGAGCGCAGGTTCTAGAGGGGAGTAAGTACTATGAGCTCTTTTAGATATGATGGTGCCTGACCATGAGAAGAAGAAGAATGAGGAAGGAGGAGAAGAGCTGGATGTGTTCACATGACTCTGCTCATCACACTAAGACGCATTTTTCTCCTCTCCTCTTCCCTCTGCCTGAAGGATGCGGTTGCCATGGTAATCAAACAGTCCCCAGAGGGGGGAGGGGGTTGGAGAGATAGACGAGCCTGGGAGTGTTGGGGGTGTAGCGGGTGGAGTGAGACGCTCTTCTTTGTTCAGACGTTTATCATGAAGGAATTAACTAATAATATAATATAATATAGATAACTATAATATAATATATGAGCTAAGAGGAAACATCCCTGAACAACGCGCTATCTCTGCCTGTCCACATCACCCACAGACCTCAAATATAATAACTATATTATAATACATCGGCCTAGTCAATAATCAGCAAAGTCAGGACCCAAACCCGAAACAGAAACCAGAAGCCAGTGATCTCAACTGCCTAGACACCAGTCACCCAGCAGACAGAACAACCACCTGATCCATGCCTAGTCCAGCAGCAAGAGAACCGAGACCCACCTTTAGGCAGCCTAGTCCCAGCAGTCGCACTCGGTCTGTCTTTCAGCCTTTATTTCACCAAGCTCTCACCAACCACTAAAAGTCAGTCCCACATTTTTACTCTTGTCCGGCGGCTTCTTGCTCGCTCCACACTCTCCCTTTTCTTTCTTAGCTTCTCCGTCAGCTGTCCTCTTCACATCTCTTGCTCCTCTTCTTCGGTCTGTCTCTCTGTCTCCCTCTGTTTCTGTCTCTGCTTCCTGTCGTCTCTCTGTCTTCTTCTTCTTCGTCTTCCGCCCTCCATCTCATATTGGGGTCATGCGCTTTCCATGACTGAGGGTTTCGCATGGCAACTGCCACCTTAACAGGCTCGTTAGCGCTCGTTAAGTCTCGTCTGATTCTTTATCCTCACGGGAGCATCCGACCCAGCATGCGTTGCAGCGAATGCAGCAGTGTGGTGTTGTGTGTGGTGTGTGTGTGTGTGTGTGTGTGATATCAGATGACAAAGAGCAGAGAGAGCCATCACTTGATGTAAATGTGTCACCATGGCGATGGGTGGGGGAGATGTGAGCCCGTACCACAGTAACACAGAACATCAATAGTCAGAGGGTTTTTGACGCACACGCACACACACACACACCACCACACACACACACACACACCACCGCTGAGCTCTGCAGCATCACAGAGATTTTCACACACATTATTCTTCTATCCCTGTGAGGACCCTGAAACTTTAAACCTGAGACGGATTTTAAAAAACTCGCTCGTTGTCATGACGACGTGTGGTTCGACATGCCATCCGTGAATCCACCTTAAATCCACCCTTAAACAACAGTCTGGATCCTGTTTCTCCTCTCAGACCTCCACCCTCCTCTTACCCACAATCCCCTGGTGGCTTGCCTCCCATAATGAATGCAGCTGTGACATCTGTGCCGAAGCAGAAACACCTGAAACAGGTTTTTCTTTCCACTTCCTGTCGTAGCGTTCGACCTCTGACTCATCGTCTCTGCAGTGAAGGTCACCGCCTCATCCGTCACATGACCGCCTTTAAAGAGCGCACTGAGCATGTGCAGGAATGACCCCCAAGTAATGACCTCACTGAGTCTGACAGAGAGACAATGATGTCTGACTGTGTAGAAATGAGGTTTATGGTCTGGTCAAAACCTGGACGTAGTCCCTCCGTGACGGTCCCCAGCAGACTGTCAAAAACCTGGATCCGTAAGTCTCCGATGACGTCCCCGCAGACTGTCTCAGAACACTGAGGCGTAGTCTCCGTGACGTCCCCGCAGACTGTCTTAAAACCTGGACTGTTAGTACCCGATGACATCCCCGCGACTGTCTAAAAACCTGGACGTAGTCTCCGTGACGTCCCCAGCAGACTGTCTAAAACCTGGAGTAAGTCCCGTGACACCCCGCAGACTGTCTAAAACCTGGACGTAGTCTCCGTGACGTCCCCGCAGAGGTCTAAAACCTGGACGTTAGTCTCCCGTGACGAAATAGACCCCGGACGCTGGGTTCCTTGTGGTTCCTTGTGGTTCCTTGTGGTTCCTTGTGGTTCCTTGTGGTTCCTATAGTCTCCAAAAGTAGATTGGGAGCCAGAGCTTTCAGCTATCAGGCTCCTCTTCTGTGGAACAAACTACCTTTCTGGGTTCAGGAGGCAGACACGGTCAACACCTTTAAGAGTAGACTGAAGACTTTCCTCTTTGATAGAGCTTATAGTTAGTGCTGGCTCAGGTCATCCCTTAGTGATGCTGCCATAGGATTAGACTGCCGGGGGACTGTGTCCGTCCTGGGAGAGGGATCCCTCCTCTGTGGCTCTTCCTGAGGTTTCTTCCACCTTTTTTCCCTGTTAAAGGTTTTTGTGGGCAAGTTTTTCCTCACTGGAACCGAGGGTCTAAGGACAGAGGGTGTCACTCCCTGTACAGATTGTAAAGCCTCAGAGGAAAATGGACTTTGTGACTTTGGGCTGTACAAATAAAACCTGATCTGATTTGATTCTTCTTCTTCTTTTTCTTCTTCTTTGTGGTTTAAATCAGCGTCCTGTCACCTTGACTCATCCAGATTCTGGAGAGTCACATGACATCAGACTGTCAGGAGTCAAAACATCAGGTTCATGTTTCACAGATCAGAGGAAGAGGAAGAGGAAGAGGAAGAGGAAGAGGAGGAAGAGGAGGATGGATGGTGGATGCTTCATTCACAACAACAAACGATGTCTTCACAGAGAGTCGGCGCTCACTTCCTGTCAGCAAACAACAAGCAGCTCTGACAGGCGGCCATGTTGGTGATCACAGAGCATGCTCAGACATTTAAAGCAACTGCAGTCCAACACCTGGAAACACCTGGAAACGCCTGGAAATGCCTGGAAACACCAGGAAACACCTGGAAACCGGTTCTGAACATCTGACCTGAGCCCAGCACTCAGAGGTCAGAGGTCAAACCGACCATCAGGAACATCAACACAGGAAACAGTTCAGACCGAGCTCAAACACAAACATGATATGAATATAAACGTAAACATAAATATGAGTCTGATATGTTTTTGTTTACTGTTTGTTTAAAATAATGTTTCTGTTTGATCATCAAATCATCATCATGTGACATCAGAATTTATTCATTCATCTCATGAATATTAATAATATTATTTCATATTTTAGAAGACAGAACTTTAATGTGAAATCAGCTGATTCACAGACAGATGTGATTTCTAATGAACAATAATAAACAATATTTTCAATAAATCAGCTGAAGAAGATTTTCTTCATCCTGTTAAATATGAAATAATTTAAACAAACTCAATCAGACAAATATGAAAAACATCAAGTTCACAGTTCAGTTTATTTCTGCAGCTCCGTCATAACTTCAGTGAGGTTTGAAATATGCGCCGCCATGTTTCATGTGCTGCTTCTAATCTAAACATGGATCATTGGTGGACCTGAGGAGGGCTGAGTGACCACACCCACCTGTCAGTCAAAGCGTCCACGCTCTTAACCCTGCATAACTTTAAGCCTTAATATAATGTGAACAGGTGAGTTGTATATAAATTCACCCTCAGTACAGTTGTCATGAACGGGGAAATTAGCTACAGAGACCAAAACTGTTTTTTGTCCCAGGCTGTAAACATGTTTATTTCTGCTGTGAAGTTGGACATTTGGACATGGGGACTTATGGAGACTGACTCACTTCTGGAGCCAGCCTCAGGTGGACGTTAGAGGAACTGCAGGTTGTGTTCACCGGAGGTTCAAACTAAAGAGTCAAACATGCATTTCAGAAAACAGCTGATGGATGTGATCAAACAAACTGCGGATGATGGTGATGATGGTGATGATGATGATGATGATGAAGATGATGATGAAGGTCAAAAACTGACTCATCAAACAAACAACAAAAAATGATTTGATGTCCTTCAGACCAATCAGCAGAGAGCGTGAACACTGATCAGAGATCAGATCCATGAACCGGATCAAACAGCGTCATCACGGACCAGTGAGACCAGCACAGACCGGGAGAGACCGCATGAGGCGTTCAAGGCCCCAAATCAACAAATTATTAAATATTAGGAATCATCACGATGAGACGTTCAAGGTCTCAAATAAAAATCAGATTCACAGAAAAAGAAAGAAAAAAAACATTTGTGCATGTTTTTAGGATTAAACAGAAAATCTGAATTCTTTCGACGACATCTCTAATTCATCAGCTCCTCCATCCTCCATCCTCCCTCCATCAGCTCCTCCATCCTCCATCCTCCATCCATCCTCCATCCTCCCTCCATCAGCTCCTCCATCCTCCATCCTCCCTCCATCCTCCCTCCATCAGCTCCTCCATCCTCCCTCCATCATCCTCCATCCTCCCTTCATCAGCTCCTCCATCCTCCATCACCCACCATCCTCCCTCCATCCTCCCTCCATCACCCTCCATCACCCTCCATCCTCCCTCCATCCTCCCTCCATCACCCTCCGTCCTCCCTCTGTCTGCATGAAGGAGGACAAACAACGGGACGCACCCCGCAGCCCCGCATAAACACGCACGGTGAAAGCTTCAAACATCGGGCTGCAGCATTTATCACTGATCTGAGATCAGCATCCAGCCTCTCTTTGTCCTTATCCGCAGCGTTCAGCACCAGAACCGACGAGAACCGGACCGAACCGGGCTCAGGATGGCCGGGCGGGTCCGAAGGGACGTTCACCCGACTTAAGGTGGATTTAATTCGAGATAAATAATCTGAGATAAAAACTATAAGAAAGGAGAGATCTGTGCTTACCTCATGACGAACAGAGCTGAAGATCACTGACCGACTGAGAGAGGGAGGGAGGAGAGAGAGAGAGAGAGGGAGAGGAGAGAGAGAGAGAGGAGAGGAGGAGGGAGGGGAGGAGAGAGAGAGAGGAGGGAGGAGAGGGAGGGAGGAGAGAGAGAGAGGAGGGAGGAGAGGGAGGGAGGGGAGGAGAGGAGGAGGAGCTCTTTACAGTGTGAATAAAATCCTCGTTTCATCATTTAATATGCAAATGGAAGTCTGCAGCTCGTTATTCCAGCATATACAGAGACCACAGACCACGCCCCTCCCACCTGTCAGTCAAAGCGTCCCCCGCTCTTAACCCCTGCATAACTTTAAGCCTTAATATAATGTGAACAGGTGAGTTGTATATAAATTCACCCTCAGTACAGTTGTCATGAACGGGGAAATTAGCTACAGAGACCAAAACTGTTTTTTGTACCAGGCTGTAAACATGTTTATTTCTGCTGTGAAGTTGGACATTTGGACATGGGGACTTATGGAGACTGACTCACTTCTGGAGCCAGCCTCAGGTGGACGTTAGAGGAACTGCAGGTTGTGTCTTCACAGTTCAGGTTGACGATTGGATGGTTGGAACCAGCTGATTCAGATTTATCTTCTTTATCTTTCCTTACTTCCTTCTTCCTTTACTTCTATTTTTTACTTCACTTCCTCCCTGAGTTTTTCTTTTTTTAGCATTCAGAGATGACAGACGTTCTTTCCTTCTTTCCTCAACTTATGTTCCTTACTTGTTCCCTCTTTCTTTACTTCCTTCTTTTATTTCCTTTTTTGTGTCACAGTTTGTATTTCTATTATGATGTCATTATGATGTCATTATGATGTCATGATTTTCATCCTGATCCTCGTGTTGTTTGATTTTTATTTCCTGTTTGAACAAATCTCTCCACATTCGTGTCACTCTTCAGCCGATGCGGATGTTTTATATTTGAGTTTTTTAAAGAGGCTTCACACACTGCTCATTCACTGCAGCCATCATGGCCTCATCAGTTCAGAGCTGATCAATAACTGATCGATCAGTCACATGACAGCCTGTCTTCATGTGAAATTAAAGACACAAACCTGTGCTGACCTCTGGTGGAAGATTCGAGAAGTGCAGACAGAAACAGTAAAGAAGATGATGATGAAAAATGTATAGATTACTTTTACAAAAGTAAAAACTTTCCTTTCAAAGGTAATAGATTACTTCTGAAAAAGATTGAATATTTCTGAAAATATTTTTACCTTTGAAAGTAAAAGATTATTTTTGGGAAACAATACTTTTATCATCATCATCATCATCATCATCATCATCATCATCATCATCATCATGTACTTATGCTCGTCGATCACTGCCTTCAAAATAAAAGCGAAACACGTGTTTTGAACTTTTTTTTATCAGCGCGTGCTCGCCTTCGTGTTCAGATAAAACATCATTTAAATATTTTATTTCACTCATTGTACATTTTTTAATTTGAAGGTCAGCTTTTGTTCCAGTCTGTAGATACAGATATCAGACTTTTATTCTGAAAATCCACCGAAAAGACCCGAACGGAAGTGTTGTCTCTTGTTTTTGCCAGCGCAGAGGAGGGAGGAGGTGATGGTGATGAGGAGGAGGAGGAGGAGGAGGAGGAGGTCTGATCAGCAGCAGGTCTGATGATGATGATGATGATGATGATGATGTGAGTCAGAGAGCGGAGGGTTCAGGATGCTCACAGCCGCTCCAGAGTAGACAAACCCCGCACAGAGACCGAGGGTCCGCCGGAGGAGGCACGGTGAGTCCTCACACCGACACTTACACACCGACAGCGGGGGGGCGGACGGACAGCAGCCCGGGAGCGGAGCTCGACAGGCGGTCTGATTTCACCGACAGGCCCGGTACTGCTGCTGGAGCTCTAAATTTATATATACATCTGTGTGTGTGTGTGTGTGTGTGTGTGTGTGTGTGTGTGTGCTACTGGGTGCGCGTGCCCGCCTGTGCGCGTGCCCGGGCCGTCCTTACTATTTAAGCGGAGTCAGACTCATTAACATAATGAGAGGAGGTAATGAGTCTGCAGCTGATTGAAACTGACAACAAAGCGGCAGGTCAGCTGTGTGTGTGTGAGTGTGTGATTGTGTGTGTGAGTGTGTGTGTATGTGTGTGTGTGTCTGTGAGGGTGTGTGTGAGTGTGTGTGTGTGTGTGTGTGAGAGAGAGAGTGTTGTATAAGTATGTTGTGTGTCGTGACGACAGATAATCATTGTTACAGTAAAAAAGTACTACCACAACTACAAGCCGTGCATTGAAAGTACTCATTATGCAGTATAATGTAATGTAATGTAATGTAACTCACTGAGGTCGTTCTGTTACTGTGAATATCAGCACAGGAAGCAGGATACCGTCAGTTACTATGGTAACATTTAAAAAACAACAACTCCTAAACTCCCGTCACATCCACCAATCAGGAACCTTCATGTTAACATTAAAATAAAGCTGGTCTGCTACGTCCAGGTTTTAGACAGTCTGCGGGGACGTCTCAGAGACTACGTCCAGGTTTTAGACAGTCTGCGGGGACATCATGGAGACATATTTTGACGTCTGTCCTGATGACAGCAGGTTATTTCTGTAGCTCGCTCTGTGGTGTCTTCCCGCCTGCCTCTGCACAGGAAGTGACGTCAGATGATGTGGGCAGGCTTGTTACCATGACAACGGCCCCGCTAAATATGATGACATGTTTGTAGCCTCTCTGAGTGTATAAGTCTCTGCTGTCTGTCTCCTCTGAGCACCGTCACCATGGCAACCAGACAACACACTCTCTCACACACACACACACACACACACACACACACACACACACACCTGCCTCCTGATAGCATCCATTGTGTTTCTGGATGTAACCATGGGAGCACCTGAATGTGTGTGTGTGGTGTGTGTGTGTGTGTGTGTGTGTGTGTGTGTGTGTATGTGTGTGTGTGTGTATGTGTGTTTGTTGATTAACGAGCTGATGATTAGTCACTGGTCTAAATCTGTGGCTGAGACGAGGACGGTGACGTCTGAACAGAATCAGCTGATCTGAAGTCAGATGTTTTAAACGTGAACTCTCCGTGTCTGATCATCATTCACATCCTGATATACAAACAGACTGAACATGTACTGTCACTGTGTATTAGTACACATGTACTGTCACTGTGTATTAGTACACATGTACTGTCACTGTGTATTAGTACTTTAATGTAGTAAAGCGTCAGCCTGCTCCTCCTCCCTCAGCTGAGACTTTTCTAAGAGTTTACAGTGGGTGTGTGTTGGTAGATTGTGCAGAGAGAGAAACATTTGTCCAAACACATTTACAAACAGCTCTGATGGACACAGACGTCTCTGATGGACACAGACGTCTCTGATGGACACAGACGTCTCTGCAGAAATCATTCATACAAACGCAGCAAAATCTGTGTGAACGCAGAGATATCCCTGCTGAGACTGAAGACTGAAGACTGAAGACTGAAGACTGAAGACTGAAGACTTCACTTTAGACAGAGATTATAGTTAGTGCTGGCTCTGCCCCCTCTCTCTCTATCTGCCCTCTCTCTCTCTATCTGCCCCCTCTCTCTCTCTATCTGCCCTCTCTCTCTCTATCTGCCCCCTCTCTCTCTCTATCAATCTGCCCCCCCTCTCGCTATCTGCCCCCCTCTCGTCTCTAATCTGCCCCCCCTCCTCTCTCTTATCTGCCCTATCTGCCCTCTCGCTCTATCTGCCCCCCCTCCCTCTATCGGCCCCCCCCTCGCTATCTTGCCCTCGCAGCTCGATATCTCCCCCGCTCTCTCTCTATCGCCCCCCCTGCCTCTATCTGCCCCCTCTCTCTCAATCTGCCCCCCCTCTCCTATCTGCCCCCCTCTCTCTCTATCTGCCCCCTCTCTCTCGATCTGCCCCCACTTCTCTATCTGCCCCCCTCTCTCTCTCTATCTGCCCCTCGTCTCTCTCTATCTGCCCCCCCCTCGCTATCTGCGCCCTCTCTCCGCTATCTGCTGCCCCTCTCTCTCCTATCTGACCC
>NC_040027.1:6859778-6868066 GCF_000972845.2 Larimichthys crocea | reverse complement strand
CTCTCTCTCTATCTGCCCCTCTCTTTCTCTCTCTCTCTCCCTCTCTCTATCTGCCCCCCTCTCTCTCTCTCTCTATCTGCCCCTCCTCTCTCTCTCTCTCTCTCTGTCTCTCTTTCTCTCTCTCTCTATCTGCCCCTCCTCTCTCTATCTGCCCCTCTCTCTCTCTCTATCTGCCCCTCTCTCTCTCTCTCTCTCTCTCTCTCTCTCTCTATCTGCCCCCTAATACATTCTATGTAAAATCTATAATCATTAATAAAGGTGTTGACTTGTCTTCAGTGCTGAAGCTGCAGACAGGTGAATCACTGAGACGTCTCACCTGTGCAGACGTCTCACCTGTGTGCAGACGTCACACCTGTGCAGACTGTGTGCAGACGTCTCACCTGTGTGCAGACGTCACACCTGTGTGCTCTAATCAAAGCTCGTTAGTCATACTGTGGGTAGTACAGTGCGGCATGCTGGGAAACTCCCGCAGGCCTTCGCCGCATGTCTTTAGCTGATCTGTCCGTCACGTTATCAGAGAGGACGAGGACGAGGACGAGGACACGTGTCTCATCACTGACGCTTTAAATGTCACAGAGCAAACACTCAATAACACACCAACGTCACACTGAGCCCACGTGTGTGTGTGTGTGTGTGTGTGTGTGTGTGTGTGTGTGTGTGTTCACAGGCTGATACAGACAGTTCATAAATCAAACATACCTGAAACATTCTGTGATGACGTATTTCTGAATCAGGTCGAGTCAGCAAAAAGACAGTTGTATTAATGAATTCATTATATATGTAAATATGATATATGTAAATATGTTACATGTAAATATGTTACATGTAAATATGATACATGTAACATATTTACATGTAACATATTTACATGTAAATATGTTACATGTAAATATGATATATGTAAATATGTTACATGTAAATATGTTACATGTAAATATGATATATGTAAATATGTTACATGTAAATATGATACATGTAAATATGATATATGTAAATATGTTACATGTAAATATGATACATGTAAATATGTTACATGTAAATATGATACATGTAAATATGATACATGTAAATATGTTACATGTAAATAGTCTATAGTCTTATAACCAAACTGTTGATAAATATTATAGAAATAGTAAAAATAGTGATGTCTTCGTCTGTCGTCTCTCTCAGCGTACAGGTCAGCTATCGAGAGCAGCAGGCGGACTCCAACTCCCAGAATGCCTGAGCAGAGTAACGACTACCGGGTGGTGGTGTTTGGAGCCGGCGGAGTGGGGAAGAGCTCGCTGGTCCTCCGGTTTGTTAAAGGCACCTTCAGAGACACCTACATCCCCACAGTGGAGGACACGTACAGACAGGTAGACACACACCTGGAGTCTCTGACCTGCAGCCTGTCAGGTAGCAATGTGCCATCTGTCATCGTTTACCATATATGGTCAAAACAAGCAGGTACAGACACGCCCACCTCAGCTCCCCCAGCCTTCATTATTATTTTGGCGACATCAGGCTGAGTTGGTGTTTATTCGTCGTTACCGTGACCCCGCTGTCAGGTGACCTTCACTGACCCGTACCTGTCCCCTCTGCAGGTGATCAGCTGTGATAAGAGCGTCTGCACGCTGCAGATCACCGACACAACAGGAAGCCACCAGTTTCCCGCCATGCAGCGCCTTTCCATCTCCAAGGGCCACGCCTTCATCCTGGTCTACTCCATCACCAGCCGCCAATCACTGGAGGAGCTCAGACCCATTTACCAACAGGTGCGTATGAAGCACCTGTATGAGCGTATGAAGGTGTGAAAACTGGAAGGTACCGTCCTGACCCGGTCCTTTGTCCCTCCAGGTTCTGGCCATCAAAGGCACTGTAGAGTCCATTCCCATCATGCTCGTGGGCAACAAAAGTGACGAGACGGCCCAGCGTGAGGTGGAGGCGAAGGAGGGCGAGGCTCAGGCCGCCTCCTGGAAGTGTGCCTTCATGGAGACGTCGGCCAAGACCAACTCCAACGTGAAGGAACTGTTCCAGGAGCTGCTGGCCCTGGAGAAGAAGCGGGACATGAGCCTGAGCATCGACGGCAAGCGCTCGGGCAAACAGAAGCGAGCCGACAAGCTGAAGGGGAAGTGCAGCGTCATGTAGAGGGCGGCGGCGAGGCGGCGAGGCGGCGAGGGAACTCAGAGGATCATCTTCTTCTGTGGTGGTCTGTCCGTCTGAACACTGAAGCCCAGAGAAACAAACAGAGACACTCATACAAGAGACTTTATTCACACACACACACACACACACACACACACACCTGATACCTGAACGTCACACTAACGTCACATTAAGGAACACACGCTGATTTGGGCCGAGCCTGAACAGGTTTGAAGGTGGTCCGGTATCTGAACACGACAAATAAAGAGAGCTTACTCCTCAGCTGTTAGCTCGCGAGGCTAATGCAGCACTTTGATGACATGCAAGCCGGAGCGCAGGTCCAAGCCCTGAGCCCAGGTCCGGGTTCGGGTCCAGGTTCAGGTCCGGGTTCGGGTCCAGGTTCAGGTCAGGGTCCGGGTTCAGGTCAGGGTTGGTCTGAGCTCTCATGCCGGCCTCCAAAGTAACGTTACTACTGTAGACATAAAGCTAGTTAGCTGATGTGCTAACGTTGCTGTTGTTTCCACAGCTCTGATTGGACGAGCAGGTTCAGTGATGATCAGTGATTGGCTCAAACATCAGCCTGAAGAAAGCAAAGCCAACGCTACTCCGTTAGCACCATGTCATGACTTCCGTTAGCTCTGCGGTACCGTTAGCTCTGCGGTAACGTTAGCTCTGCGGTACGAGCTAACGGTACCGCAGAGCTCCAGCAGTGACTCTTCATCCTGAGGTTCGTTTGTACATTTTGTTAATTTACTGTTTGTAAACGTAAAAAAAAAAAAGTCAGGCTAACGTCATTGCTACACTGAGTGACTAGCTAACACTGCTAAGCGCTATCTCGTGAGCTAGCTGAGATTGGAGGTGAAGCTAACGTCACGTGATCGCAGCATGCTAATATGTTAGCCACATTGCTAACACAGTGAAGGGTTCCTTTACTCCATCAGCCAAAGGAACGCCTCCGTCAGTCTGACGGTGTTCAGCCTCCAACACTCAGCAGGTGAAGCGACGAACGACGCTCGCGTTAAAGCATCAGGAAACAAAAAGGCTTCGATGAATTCCACGAGCCGACCAGCTGCAAACACTGAACGACTTAAAGCAACAGTCCAACATTCATAGATGCTAAACCTAGCTTAGCATAAACACAAGACAGGTTAGCCTAGCTCCATCAAAGAGGCTAAGAAGCTCGTTAGTAACGAGCTGACGATGACCTGCGGTGCGTTTATATTATAATTCAGAAGTTAGAGATAAATACATATGTTGTTGTGCTATATAAATAAAGTGGATTCAGTACATCTTAACGGTTATTACAGGATCTTTGTGTGAACATGACACTACGTAAACAAACTGAGAGCAGGCGACCAATAAGAGCTGAGCGTTACAGTCAGGTGATCAGAACACTCAGGTGTGACTCACCTCTATCAAACGACTATTTACTGCAGCAGAGCTCCAACAAACTGAGCTAACATGAGCTAACAGACTGAGCTAACATTAGCTAACATGAGCTAACAGACTGAGCTAACATGAGCTAACTAGCTACTAACAGACTTGAGCTAACTGAGTAACATGAGCTAACGACTGACTAACATGACGAACAACTGAGCTAACATGAGCGAAACATGGAAGCTAACAGACTGAGCGAAAATGAGCTAACATACTGAGCGAACATTAGCGTTACAGACTGAGCTAACTTAGCTAACAGCAGCTAACAAACCTGAGCTAACATGATCTAAACAGACTGAGCTAAACATTAGCTAACATGAGCTAACAGACTGAGCTAACATGAGCGTAAACAAATGAGCTAAAACATTAGGCTAACAGACTGAGCTAAACATTAGCTAACATGAGCTAACGACTGGAGCTAACTGAGCTAACAGACTGAGCCTAACATTAGCTAACAGACATGAGCTAACATTAGCGAACAGCAGCTAAACAAACTGAGCTAACGCAGCTAACAGACTGAGCTACATGAGCTAACAGCAGCTAACAACTTGAGCTACATTACTAAAACAGACTGGCTAACATGAGCTAACAGCAGCTAACCATAACTGAGCTAACATGAGCTAACAGCAGTTAACAGACTGAGCTAACATTAAGCCTAACAGCAGCTAACGACTGAGTACGTAGCTAACAGCAGCTTAAACAGACTTGAGCTAACATGAGCTAACAGCATTAAAAGACTGGCCTAACATGAGCTACAGCAGCTAACAGACTAGAAGCTACAAGCAGCTAAAAGACTGAGCTAACATGAGCTAACAGCAGCTAACAGACTGAGCTAACATGAGCTAAAAGCAGCTACAGCTGTCACAGTGTTACTTCACGTCCATCATAAACTCTTTAAATCACAGAGAGTTTAGGCGGAGCAGCCGGAGGACATCAGAGGGGAAAACCAGAAACAATTTCCGGCCATAAAATATGATCCAATTTTGCATCCACAGAAACAGTGGAATAAGTTGCTGCTGTGTGGATCCCAAGCGACACAGTGGAACTGGTTCTGTCTGTGTGATGTTAGTGCGGCTGCTCTGCTTCGTGTCTGTGTGCGGAACTTGGAACAGGGCGTCTCTCTGGACTGATGTTGGAATAATTTTGGACTGGATGTTTTGACGGATGTGTTGGGCTGATTTGGGCTGATGTGGGCGGATGTTGGACTGAATATTGGGCTGATGTTGGGACTGATGTTGGACTGAGGTTGGTCCCTATGTTGGACTGATGTTTGGACTGATGGTGGACTGATGTTTGGGCTGGATGTTGGACTGATGTTGGGCTGATGTTGGGCTGATGTTGGGCTGATGTTGGACTGATGTTGGACTGATGTTGGACTGATGTTGGACTGATGTTGGGCTGATGTTGGACTGATGTTGGACTGATGTTGGGCTGATGTTGGACTGATGTTGGGCTGATGTTGGACTGATGGTGGGCTGATGTGGACGATGTTGGAAACTGATGTTTTGGCCTGGCTGTTATGTGCTGATGTTGGGCTGATGTTGGGCTGATGTTGGGCTGATGTTGGACTGATGCTGGGCTGATGTTGGGCTGATGTTGGGCTGATGTTGGGCTGATGTTGGAATGTTCCTTTAATGGCAGAGCAGGCTCTGTACATGTGAGAAGCCTTTCCTTCCGCTTGACTTGACTGTGGTTTCTTTTCTGAACATAAGTACGAAGCACAAACACACGAGCTGAAGGCGAGAGTGACGAGCACGCGTTCATCGTCTCTTCGTGTTGGATGCACTCTGTTTCATTTTGTGTCTGAGACGTCTGCACACCTCCATGTTTCATCTCTCTGGCTTTAGCAATGTTTCAAACAGCTGCACTGTCTGGAACGTGTTCATGTGGCTGGGTTCAAACATGTCACGGATCAGCTGTTACAAACTGTTCGCTGACCTCGTGGTTCATTACGTGAGAATAAAAGTTACAGACAGGAAGTCAGACCTCGTCAGGATGTCGGTCTACAGAAGCTCTGTCACACGTTCAGGCACTTTCTTAAGATGACCATCTCCTTAAGACAAATGATAACGTAGTACACAAGCAGTATCACCACGTTAAAACAGGTGAGCGTTACGTAACCGCTGTGAAAGAATCAGGAAGGAACTTCCTATCTGTGTCGCTATCAGCTGATGACAGCCATGATGTTCACGTTTTATCAAACGAACTTTATTTCAATTCAAAAATGAATCTGTACCGTGAATCACTGCTGGAGTACATTATACATATTCAGGTGTGTTCCTCTTTAATGCAGGTGTGTCCAACATTAATGCAGGTGTGTGCCTCTTTAATGCAGGTGTGTGCCTCTTTAATGCAGGTGTGTAAGTACATGGATCAGCGGCACATCCATCCGTCATCACAGCGTGACGTCACGTGTTAAATCTCAGGCCTCACATTGATTCATCTCACACTCAAAGTGAGACACTGATCCGTAATAAAACAGGAAATCAAACAATTTGACGGCTTCGTTTCTCCAAATCAGAAAAACTAATTTTGGTGTGTGAATGTTTCACGATAATCGGCACGTTATTCTTTATTTCTGTTGTTGTTTATGGATCATTGGATGTTGTCACGGTGACCTGTGATCATTTGAGTCCTGTGTTCTCAGTTCTCAGTGAGTGACAGGTGTGCAGGTACAGGTGAGGTCATGTGACCAGGTTTCATATGTAACGTGTGTCGTGATAACAGCAACATGTTTGGAGAGAAGCTGAATGTTTGTTTAATAAACAGCTGATGAACACATTTTATTTTGAAGTCATTTCATAAAGTCAGGTGATGTTACCTGGACAGAGTATACAAAATAATGTATGAATTAAAACGTGTCTTATTATTTATTTTGATGAATGTAACTCAGTTCAAAATGACACTACAGTAAAAGTACTTAGTTACTGATCATCACTGACACCTGAGCAGAAGAAGTGACTCCAACAGTCAACATGAACAAACAGGAATGTTCCAGTGTTCTTCTTTATATGAAGTTATGTTATGAACTAAACAAAGATTCACGAGGACAGCGAGTCCTCTTCCTGTTTAACATCTCTAGTAACCATGACAACCACCGGTAATGTCCACCACCGCATCTCCATGACAACCAGTCAATCCGCAAATAGTTTGTGCGATAGTCAGTCAATGCAGAGGCTGTTTCCTGTTCAGGTGAAGGTGAGACCTGAAACACAGGTGAGTTTGGTTTCCATCAGTCATCCAACAAAAGAACCAGAACAAGAAAACCAAACAGGGCTCGAAGTTAAACTGATTTATTGACTTCAGGATAATGCATGTGTCAAACACAACAATGTAAACAGGACAAACAGGTCTGTTGCTGTCTGTGATAACCTCGTACAGAGTCTGTGACCTGCTCTGTCAGGAGATCACTGAAGTTATGATGCAGCTGAAGTGAATCAATAAATAAAAATGGATAAATAAACATGTTCTATTCATACTGAGTGATGAACCATCCATTAGTGATTTATTCATAACTAGATTCATAAAAATGCAGGGAATAGTTTCTACCAGCAGATGGCGCCGTGAGACATTTAGTGCCTTGTAAACATGCAGCGAGAGAAGATCCGTAAATATGAACCCGAGTCTCCATGTGTGTGCAGGTTCGAGTCCACACGGTGCCGTCCAGTTTGTTCTGTGTTCTAGCAGAGAGTAAAGATTCAGAGTCCGAGGAGCAGATGGATCAGACCCGGTCTGACACACGTGAGTTTATATACAGCTTACCTGTTCAGGTTATATTAAGGCTTAAAGTTATGCAGGGTTAAGAGCGTGAGCTTTGATTGACAGGTGGGCGTCTCTGATGATCCACGTCTTTGACCATATTTAGATCAGAGGAAGAAGAAGAAGCAGGACTACAAACATGGCCACGAGCAGATGTGTTACACACACCTGTGACGTCATGACAACGTGACAGACAGACACGGTCAGCATGACGTCAGCTGTTTACCTGTCTGTCATGTCTGGAGGCTCTGCTGCCACCTGCTGGACTGAAGGTGACTGACAACAGCACAGAGCTACAAAATACAAAATAAAACCCCGGTTGATTTTCAAAATAAAATGCTCCGTGTTCACCGAGTTTCATTACAAGAACACGTCATAATGGGCGGGGCCGACCTGAAGTCAATTCACGAGATCTCGTGCGTTCTCGCGACGCTGTGTGTCCGGCGGAGACTCACCTGAGCACGTCACAAACAGATCATGTGACGGAGGAGCCGATCTGCATCTGAGTGTTTCAGAGGTGAGTGTCACCTGTGGAGAGAGGCAGTGTGTGTGAGTGTGTGTTTGTGTGCGCGTGTGTGAGTGTGTGTGTGTGTTTGTGTGTGTGTGTGTGTGTGTGTGTGAGTGTGTGTGTGTGTGTGCAGTTGACAGATGAACCGTGGCCTCAGATACTCGCAGTCATAGACATATATACATAGACGCCGCATTGAGCGCTGAATCGTACGTAAACGGCGCCGCCATATTGGTTCGGGCAGATCTGCCCGTAAACTAATAACAGGAAATGGACTGAACTTCATAAAGCGCCTTTCTACAAAGTTCTTCAAGTTAATGTCTCTTATACACCCATTCACACACACACTAATATATCTGGGAAACAAACAGGCACTAATATGATATATTAGTGTGTGCGTGAATGGGTGTATAAGAGACATTAACTTAAAGAACTTTGTAGAAAGGCGCTTTATGAAGTT
>NC_040027.1:6857218-6859408 GCF_000972845.2 Larimichthys crocea | reverse complement strand
CAGACTGTCTAAAACCGGGACGTAGTCTCCGTGACGTCCCCGCAGACTGTCTAAAACCTGGACGTAGTCTCCGTGACGTCCCCGCAGACTGTCTAAAACCTGGACGTAGTCTCCGTGACGTCCCCGCAGACTGTCTAAAACCTGGACGTAGTCTCCGTGACGTCCCCGCAGACTGTCTAAAACCTGGACGTAGTCTCTGTCACGTCCCTGCAACAAACATTTGTTCACCACGTTTTCACAATGTTGGAGAATGTGTGTGTTCAGCGTGATCAAACACACCGACTACTATTGATTTGTCCTATGACACACACACACACACACACACACACACATGTTTCTATCTTCCTCGTCTCATCTCTGCTCTGCAGCTGGTTGGTTGACACTCCTCAGAGCTGTTTTCTGATTGGCCTGAGGCTGTCTCTGCGACAGCCAATCAGTGAGCGAGTGATGGTGCGCTGCATCTCGTGAGGGGTCTGACTACCGGGAAGAGACGAGGAGACGAGCATCACCTCCTCCTTCTCCTCTGCTCACTGCTTCCGGGAAGTAAGAGTGTGTGTGTGTGTGTGGTGTGTGTGTGTGAACACTAAGTGTTCCTGCAGGATCATGACTCAGCGCTTGTCAGGTGCTGAGTCGTGCTCTGATTCTGCAGATCTTTAAAGTCTTGTTGTTGTCTTGTTCAGGTGTTCTTCAGCTATTTCAGAGCTGAATGTTTGATGGACCCGGCTGCTGGGCCCGGTTCTGTTTCCTGCTAACAGCGGATCAGTCTGAGCTGAATGTGCTTCACTTTAATCAGACGAACATGGATCAGTTAGTACAGTTTAATTGTTTTGCTGATTTTGTTTTGATGATTTTAGAATCAAAAGAAAATAATAAACTGACTTCAGGTGTTTTTTTGTGAATAAATAAAGTTCTGCTCCGACCACCAGGTGGAGCTGTGACATCACAGATCAGCTGGTTCAGAGGCCGAAAGGTTGTCGAAGAAAAACCAGACATGAGTCACAGACAGTCACACAGTCAGACAGACAGTCAGACAGACAGACAGTCAGACAGACAGTCAGACAGAGACAGACAGACAGAGACAGACAGACAGACAGACAGAGACAGACAGTCAGACAGACAGACAGTCAGACAGAGACAGACAGACAGACAGTCAGACAGACAGTCACACAGACAGACAGACAGACAGACAGACAGTCAGACAGTCACACAGACAGACAGTCAGACAGTCAGTCAGACAGTCACACAGACAGACAGACAGACAGTCAGACAGTCACACAGACAGACAGACAGACAGTCAGTCAGACAGTCACACAGACAGACAGTCAGACAGACAGATAGTCAGACAGTCAGACCGAGACAGACAGTCAGACAGGCAGACAGACAGACAGACAGACACTATTATTAAACAGTTTATATTTTTCTATTTAATTCAGTTTTATTTTGAAATATAAAATATACATTCACCCCCTTTAAGATACTCTCCACTGTTTATATGAAAATAAATACTTAATGACATAAACATGAAGTTTAATAACTGAATATCTGAGCTGTTTGTTTTCGTGTCAGCGTGTTTGCTGAGTCATGTTGTTGACCTTCTTCTTACTGGAATCTCTCTGACCATGAACTTTGATCTGCTTTCATCCGCACTGTTTATATCTTCAACATGTCTTCATCTCAGCACGTTCTGCTCGTTATTTTACCATCACTGATGACGCTGACGTCTGTTAGTACCACAGTGAGACGTCAACATCATTTATACATGTGCAACATCATGTAAACATGTGCAACATCATGTAAACATGTGCAACATCATGTATACATGTGCAACATCATGTATACATGTGCAACATCATGTATACATGTGGAACATCATATAAACATGTGCAACATCATGTATACATGTGGAACATCATATAAACATGTGCAACATCATGTATACATGTGCAACATCATATAAACATGTGCAACAACATATACACTTGTGCAACATCATGTAAACATACATCATGTAAACATGTGCAACAACATGTATACATGTGCAACAACATGTAAACATGTGCAACAACATGTATACATGTGCAACAACATGTAAACATGTGCAACAACATGTATACATGTGCAACAACATGTAAACATGTGCAACAACATGTATACACGTGCAACAACATGTAAACATGTGCAACAACATGT
>NC_040027.1:6850774-6856108 GCF_000972845.2 Larimichthys crocea | reverse complement strand
GAGAATGCTAACGAGGTGTGTAAGCTACGTCATCTCCAGGTAGAACAACTGTAAAAAAGTTCTGTGAGAGAAGCGCCATCTCCTGGTCATACCCTGTAATTACACGAATGGGTGGAGTTACAGTAAAAAATAGACACGCCCGGGAGAAGGAGGGGGGTCTCTCCTTTCCCGGGACTTTGCAGGGAACCGGCTGGAAGTCAGCTGGAAGACGGCTGCCATTCAGCTGGCGTTCAGCTTGAACGGGAACTTTTAAGTTGCTACTACTGTAAACATGTGCAACAACAATGTAAACATGTGCAACAACATGTAAACGTGCAAACTATATGTTGTTGCACATGTTTATATATTGACATGTGCAAACAACATATCATTATTATTATTATTAAATACATATTTTCATGTTTAAAATGACTTGACAATTTTGCAGCGACCTTGTTCTTTGTCCTCAGAGGATGAACCTCTGTGATTTTAATTACCTCAGGTCTCTCCTTTTAAACTTTGTGTGTACTTTGTGTGTACTTTGTGTGTACTTTGCCATCATGTTGTTGTTGCTGTGCTCTAAATTTCTCGTCAGTGATCGTTCAACTCTGACCTCAGATCAGATCAGAGTCCAGATTTCTCTGTGCACAGTCACTCACAGGTAAACACACTTCCTCTCAGCACAGAGGAAATCACATGTTCTTCATCATCTTCATCATCAGCATCATCTTCTTCATCTTCATCAGCAGCTGCAGTGGCTGTTTCCTGCAGCTGACGGATGGATTGAGGTCATGTTGTTGTTTCTGTTGTTCCCGTTGAGCCAAGCTGGAGGGTTTCCTGGTATCACCTCAGCACATTCCTCTGGGAGGGAGTGAGGAGGGTGAGGAGGGTGAGGAAGGGGGGAGGAGCGAGAGGTGAAAGAGAAAGTGAAGCTCATGGGAGTTACAAGAAGAGAAAAGAAGACAGATCGTTTCCCAGGAGCAGCTTTCTAATTTTACAGAGAAAAGTGAACTCCACCCAGTTTCATGTTCTCACTCTGATCTGATCTGAGGTCAGAGTCTGAGGTTCAGTCTCTCATGAATTTTTTCTTTTTTTCCCTGAAGCCTGAAACTTTTTCCAGGAACCCACAACAGAACCACAAACAGAGACATTGGATATGTTTCTGGACTCATCCCGCACACACTGCACTGACACTGATGCTGTGAACTCCTGAGACATGACAGGAGCTGAGTGAAGAACGTCAAATATAACTCAGCAGGTTAATGATGTTTAATGAGACCGACCTGGAAACATCTTCAAGAAATAAAGAAAACAGATTTATTCATAAAGCAGCAGCTTGAAGTGCTTTCAGGTCTTAGACAGGCTCAGAAGAAGTTTTATGTTCTGCAGACGTCTGAAGAACATTGACCTGAGCAGGAGCCACATGCATGCTGTCTGCACAGAAGTGAACATTAAGTCTGCTGGAGATGAGAGTGAATAATAAAGGACCCAGTGCAGACCCTTGTGGTACTCCTTAATGTGTCCTGAGGAAGATGGCTGCACATCAACAAACAGAAACATAGTTTCCAAGTTTCCACGTTCACGGTCACGTGACTTTAGTTCACCAGCCTGAAGATGTGGAGATCTTTGTGAAGGCTGCTTTCATCTGCAGCTCTTCTCTTCAGCCAGCTGACTCTGCAGTTTCTTCTGAACCAAAAATAACTCGTCATAAAGACTCATGGATTTCTCTGAGAAGCATCGACATGCAGACAGACGATGGAGGCCGGCGCACTGTGAACTTCTCTCCTCTGTGAGGCGGCGGTTCAAACCAGAAACCTCAGCAGGAGGATCTGAGCACGGAGGAACTTCAGAGGGCCTGATGCCCACCGCCCGCCGTCTCTGTGGGAAATGAAGGTCATGTGACTCCAACAGAGAAGCTGTCACTCGAACTCTGTGACATCCTGACATGAGCTGAAGTTTGTCTGAAACCAAAAGTCCAAAACGGAAGGACGAGGCGTCCAGATGAAGAAAGTCTACTCACATTTTTTAATATTCACGTTTTATTCACGTTCACATTTTGGCACAAAGAAATAAAAACAAAGGATCCAGTCCTGCTCGAGGTCGACAGGTGTGTGTCAGGTCAGCTGTGTGTTCATGTTTACCTGCCCTCACCTGCTAATTATGAGCTGTAATCATAAACGTGACGAGGACAACGAGGCGTGAGCTGCAGAGCGTCCAATCAGTGACGGCTCCTTTTAGCCTCTTTTAGCTCGCATGTCTTTATGATAACAGACAGTTCTGGTTCTGGTCCAGTTTCTCGTAAAGATCATAAAGTCTCTCATGTCTCATCAGGATGTTTTTTTAAGAACATGCAGGAGGAATGTGAAATATGAAACAGAACAAACTGAACTTGGACCGGAGGAACCGGTTTGTGTTCCTGAACTCTGATGAGTTCATAAACATGACCGACCTGCTCCACTTATGGACTCACAAGACCCAGAAGTTCAGGTTTACATAAAGTGTTTTTCATTGAGCTGTTCTGGTCCAGTTCTGGTGTTCTGGTCCAGATGTGCAGCCTGCTGTTAGTCCGTCCTCTGCGTGTCCTTGTAAGGACACAGAGCTGCTGTCTTTACTGGAACTCTTCTGTCATGGTGGACATTCTCTGCATTGTTTGAATTCTGTGTTGGAGGAAAGGCCCGGTCCGAGACAAAAGGACCTGATGTGGGGGCCCGGGAGCAGGAAGCAGCGAGCGTCTGTCCGCCGCCTGCAGAGGTGATGACATGGTGTCTGCGTGATGTTTCCTCTGAGACCTCAGACAGAACAAACTGTGTTTTCACAGCAGAACGGGATCTGAGCTGATCCTGGCCGGGCCGGTCTGTGCAGGACTCTCTGTAATTGGGTCAGGACTCGTGTCTCTGTGGTTTCCTGCACATTTCCTGCTTCTGGTTCTGGCACAGGAAGTGAGAGCACATTACAAAGTAAAAGAAGTTTCTTTCTATAAAAAATAAGAGACGTGTTTTCATCAGGAGGAAATGCTCAGAGGACAGCAGCCAGTACCACCACGAGCATCAGCATCTACCTGCAGTGAACACGGCCGGACCAAACAGAACCTCTGAACCGGCAGTGTCCAGTCTAACAGTGAACACAGCGACAGAACCTCTGAACCAGCAGTGTCCAGTCTACTGGACTGGACTTATATTTCTACTTTCTCCTCCGACCGCTCAAAGCTCTTTACAGTTCGTGTCTCATTCACACGGCGATGGCTCAGCCTCCAGGAGCTGACCATGTGACTGGAGGAGCTGATCATGTGACTGGAGGAGCTGACCATGTGATTAGTGGACCCGGTTCCTCTTACAGGAATCAGGAAGCGCTGCTCCTCTGTGATGGTGTCATGTGATACTTTTATTTTCCTGTTCTGATAATCAACAATCAGGTGTTTCAGGAACACACCTGAGGGGGAGGAGTCTGACATGAAACCTTTCATAACGTCCAGGTAACGTTCCAGTTTCCTGGATGGAGGCAGAGGAATGTCGGGAATGTGTCCGGGCATTCACCTCCTCCTCCTCCTCCTCCTCCTCCTCCTCCTCCTTCTTCTTCTCCTCTTCTTCTTTTGTAGTCTTTCTGTAAACAGGCGGACTGAGCACGCTCAGTGAGGGCACAGCCAACAATCCACAATAATCAGGTCATTAACAGCTTCTATGTTTCTCCTCCTCCTCCTCCTCCTCCTCCTCCTCCTCCTCCTCTTCTAGCAGGAGGAGGTTTTCCTGTTCAGTTAGCAGGAAACAGGGAGGGAAACTTTCTGACGTTGAGGAAACATTGAAGCCAACAAACCCGAGGGGAGTTTGACTTTCCTCTGAACTTCATCAGAAAAACACTCTGCTCCTCCTGCTCCTCCTGCTCCTCCTGCTCCTGTTCCTCCTCCTGCTCCTCCTGCTCCTCCTGCTCCTGTTCCTCCTCCTGCTCCTCCTGCTCCTGTTTGTCTAGACATGTGTGTTTGGAGGAGGAGGGCTGATGATGATGATGAGAGGAGGTCAGGGCTCTGCAGGAGGTCACGGCTGGGGACAGAGTGTGGGAACAAGACACACACACACACACATGCACACACACACATGCACACACACACACATACACACATGCACACACACACACAGGTGTGAAGTTTCAGCTGTCAGTTTTCACACCTTTTATGTTTCTTCAGTCTGTCACACACCTGCTGCTACTACGACAGATACTGCAGATACTGCAGATACTGCAGATACTGCAGATACTGCTGCTACTACGATACTACAGATACTGCAGGTACTACAGATACTGCAGGTACTGCAGATACTGCAGGTACTACAGATACTACAGATACTGCAGATACTACAGATACTGCAGGTACTACAGATACTGCTGCTACTACGATACTACAGATACTGCAGATACTGCAGATACTACAGATACTGCAGATACTACAGGTACTACAGATACTACAGATACTGCAGATACTGCAGATACTACAGGTACTGCAGATACTGCAGATACTGCAGATACTACAGATACTGCAGATACTGCAGATACTGCAGGTACTACAGATACTGCTGCTACTACGATACTACAGATACTGCAGATACTACAGATACTGCAGATACTGCTGCTACTACGATACTACAGATACTGCAGATACTGCAGATACTACAGATACTGCAGATACTACAGATACTACAGATCAGAATCAGAAATACTTTAATAATCCCAGGGGGAAATTATTTTTTGTCACAATACTCCAGTAAAACAAACAAAAACAACATATGTAAACATGTAACCATCTATTAAGAACAAAATATATAAATATAAAAACTCTCTGTATATTAAAGGTCCAGTGGTGCAGCAGGGGGAGGGGTGGACAGGACGATGCAGACATGCAGGACGTCTCTCAGCAGACGGAGTCCAGCAGGTCAGCAGGTCAGCACCCGGGCTACAGCTGTTCTTTGGTCGTGATGTGACAGGTTCAATCCCGGTCAGTGTGAAGCCATCAAGTACTGCAGATACTACAGATACTACATGTACTACAGATGCTACAGATACTACATGTACTACTACTACTACAGATACGGCACACGCTGTGTCAGCAGGTTTAGAAGTCATTTGATTGGATGGTGAGAATCATGTGATCTAAAAGCTGGTTATTATGTCACAGCGAGTTCACCTGAACGCAGCGTCACATCACGAGCTCATGGTCACATGACTCGACCCGCGTGAAGCTGCTGCTCGTCAGCGGGGTCAGAGGTCACACGGCCTCGTTTACGTTTGTCACCTCGTTTAATGATACAAACACACACACACACACACACACACACACACACACACACACACACACACACACTCCCTCCC
>NC_040027.1:6849549-6850764 GCF_000972845.2 Larimichthys crocea | reverse complement strand
CTCACACTCACACTCACACACACACACTCACACTCACACTCACACACACACACTCACACTCACACTCACACACACACACTCACACTCACACTCACACACACACACTCACACTCACACTCACACACACACACTCACACTCACACTCACACACACACACTCACACTCACACTCACACACACACACTCACACTCACACTCACACACACACACTCACACTCACACACACACACACACACTAACCTCTTCAGGCGTTTGAATCGACGCGCTGGCTGAAACGATCATGTGACCAAACCTCTCACTGCTCTTCTTCCTCTGTGGTGTGTGTCACATGACGTGCAGGTGTGTGTCTGTGTGTGTGTGTGTCTGTGTGTGTGTGTGTGTGTGTGTGTGTGTGTGTGTGTGTGAAAACTTCAGATTTAAAAAGAAGAAGACGAGAACACGCTGACCTCAGATCAGACGAGCAGCTGCAGCGTCTGACACACACACACACAAACACACACACACACACACAGAGACACACACACTCACAAACACACACACAGACACACACACACACTGACACAAACACACACACAGACACACACACACACAGACACAAACACACACACAGACACACACACACACACAGACACACACACACACAGACATGTGACCAAACGGGTCTTCTGGGAAACCCAGCCCTCCCACAATGCACCTCTGTTCCAGAACTTTACCACTGATGTGGACCGAGGCGGGCGGCGAGCTGAAGAACCACAACAAACGTTCAGCCAACGTTCAGCCAACGTTCAGCCAACATTTCCCAGAAGTCGTCACTTCAGAGTTTAAAAACAGAAACGTGACGTCCAACTGGACTCTGCTGACGTCTGAACCTCTGCAGCTCTGACCCGGTCCACTGTGCTCTCAGACCGGACCGGGACTCTGTGCTCTCAAACCGGACCGGGACTCTGTGCTCTCAGACCGGACCGGGCCTCTGTGCAGCTGCCGGCTCGGCTCTGTTGGCCTCTGCATGTCAGCAGGTGTGAATGTGAGAACGTCTCACTTCAGAGCCAGACCCAGCAGGTCAAAGGTCAGCTTTAACGTCCTGCACCATGACCCCACCGTGACCTCACCGTGACCCCACCGTGACCTCAGAGTCCTGACGTCAGCTGTCCAGAACCTGCGGTGCTGTCCAATAGTTTATTTTGCTGAAGAGTGTTCACGTGTCCGTCATGATGAG
>NC_040027.1:6844791-6849061 GCF_000972845.2 Larimichthys crocea | reverse complement strand
ATCCAGCGTCCTGCAGATCCTCATGAAGTTCCCGTTGCTGGTTCCTCAGAGATCTTTGCCATAACTTGCTGATATGTTTGTGTGTGAGCGAGCATAGCAGCTAACAAACACTTCATCTGCTTCTGTGACAGCTGGACAATATTCATTATTACTGACACTCTGACTGATGATGACGTCACAGTTTGACATTTCCTGCAGCAAACAACACGGTCAGAGCGCGGGGAGGATCCAGGAAGGATCTCAGAGGAGCGTTTTGTAGTCCATCTTCTGGACTTTGTAGTTTTACCACAGATGGTTTTAGCAAGGAGGAGGAGAGAGCTAGCGTTAGCATGTCACGAGCTAAAATGCTAATGTTAGCAACTACATCCCACACTGTTACCACGGCAACAAGCATCTTCCTGCCTCTCTGAGTATCACACACACACACACACACACACACACACACAGACACACACACACACAACGTGTAGTCGGAGTGCTGATGACATCATCTCTGCGAGGGGGGGGGTGTCTGTTGAGATGTGACCATATAAGGAGAGAGAAGGAGGAAGTGGGGATTTCTCTGCAGAGTCATGTGACTTCCAGTTACAGCGATGCTCTCACCACACACACACACACACACACACACACACACGTACGCACACACACACGCACACACACACACAGACACACACACTGGGAGGATTCCTGCAGTCTGTTGGACACTGAGTCGATGTCTCTACTCCACGATGACGTCGACTAGTCACTAATCACCGTAAGCAAACACATTCCCACCATGCAGAACTCGCTGCACTGCTGGGTCAGAACCAGGACAGATTTCCCTGTTTGGCCAAGTTGTGCAAACGTTACCTGGCTGACCCAGCGACAAGCACAGCGAGCTGGAAATAACATCACGTGCCCGCGGGCGAGCCTTCACTGTGATGAGCAGGCTGCAGGTCTGTGCTGTTTCAGGAGTACAGTGTGTTACATGAAGTCATAGAAACAGCTGAGCTGCTGCTCGCTGGTGATACTCCATGTTTGCTGTAACAGCTGTCCATCATCATACAGGTCATTGCAAAGCATCTCTCCTGAGATTCTTTTAATTACTGAAAAAATATCACTGACGTCACCAGTGACTAGTCGACTCGACTCGACGTTCGTCATGTTAGTGTCGACTTTCAAAAATCTGAAGTCCTGCTCTTGGACATCATGAAGTGAGAAGGACAGGCCCTGGGATGATGATGCAGATCAGACTGGGAGAAAAACTCCCGAGGTCTCTGGACCTCATTACAATAATCTATGTTTAATGAAGTGGCTTAACAAAAACCTTTCCAACATATTGTTGAAATCCAAAATGCAGAGTGGCCCAATGACAGCATCCAGACTGCACAGCACATGGATGACATGCTACTCTAAAAACAGCAAAGACACAGGTGAGCCGGCTCTAACGGCACCTGGCCGTCATGTGAAGCAGCCATGCTGCATAACTTTAAGCCTTAATATAACCTGAACAGGTGAGCTGTATATAAAGTCACCCTCAGTACAGTTGTCATGAACGGGGAAATTAGCTACAGAGACCAAAACTGTTTTTTGTACCAGGCTGTAAACATGTTTATTTCTGCTGTGAAGTTGGACATTTGGACATGGGGACTTATGGAGACTGACTCACTTCTGGAGCCAGCCTCAGGTGGACGTTAGAGGAACTGCAGGTTGTGTCTCACTTCTGGAGCCAGCCTGTAGCATTTACAGTTTTTAGCACTTCTGAATTTCCCAGAAACTGAGTTTGCCGTTGGACCTTTATGTAGAGTCAAATAAAGCTGTGGTGAATCGCAGTGAGAGCAGCAGGCGTGAATCATCAGCTGATCTTTCAGAAACAGTCACACAACAAGTTAAAGAAGGTGACTCATCATCTTTGTGTTAACACAGTGCATCATGTGTGCTGCTCTCTGTGCTTCAACAATAAGAACGGATTGGACAGAACACTGTGTGTGTGTGTGTGTGTGTGTGTGTGTGTGTGTGTGTGTGTGTGTGTGTGTGTGTGTACCTGTATGCAAATCCCGCCCCCTCCCCGGACAGGTAGATTTGCATGTTGCAGCAGACGGAGGCGCTCCGTGTTCACACTCACTGTTTGCTCTGCAGCTGCTGACAGATGTGGAGAATGTTAATGTAACGTTAACGTAACGTTTGTTCTTCCAGTGACTCATGCAGACACACACACACACACACACACACACACACACACACACACACACACACAGGAGCAGCTGATAATGAACCTGATCAAACACTGTCACTGATCAATACATCAATCAAACCAATAACCAACGTTCAGACAACCTCATCACACTGAGCCTAATGTTTCTGTAGCGTTGACAGAACGTTCCCTGCGCTGTCCCTTTAAGAAATATGACGTAAACAAACAGACTCACTTCCTGTCTGAGGGTCTGTAAAGAGCCTGAGGCAGACGCCTCCACCTCCTCCACCTCCTGCACCTCCTGCACCTCCTCCACCTCCTCCACCTCCTCCACCTCCTTCACCTCCTCCACCTCCTTCACCTCCTGCACCTCCTCCACCTCCTTCACCTCCTTCACCTCCTCCACCCTCCACCTCCTGCACCTCCTCCACCTCCTCCACCTCCTCCACCCTCCATCTCCTTCACCTCCTTCACCTCCTGCACCTCCTCCACCTCCTTCACCTCCTCCACCTCCTGCACCTCCTCCACCTCCTCCACCTCCTCCACCTCCTGCACCTCCTGCACCTCCTCCACCTCCTCCACCCTCCATCTCCTTCACCTCCTTCACCTCCTTCACCTCCTTCACCTCCTTCACCCTACATCTCCTTTCTTCCACCCCTCTGTCTCCATCCAGCAGATCTCAGATCAGTTAGAAGTATAGAAACTACACTACGAACACCACCTACACCACCTACACCATCTACACCTCCATCTACACCATCTACACCATCTACACCTCCATCTACACCGTCTACACCTCCATCTACACCATCTACACCTCCATCTACACCATCTACACCATCTACACCTCCATCTACACCATCTACACCATCTACACCTCCATCTACACCATCTACACCATCTACACCTCCATCTACACCGTCTACACCATCTACACCTCCATCTACACCATCTACACCATCTACACCTCCATCTACACCATCTACACCATCTACACCTCCATCTACACCATCTACACCATCTACACCTCCATCTACACCATCTACACCATCTACACCTCCATCTACACCATCTACACCATCTACACCATCTACACCTCCACCTACACCATCTACACCATCTACACCTCCATCTACACCATCTACACCATCTACACCATCTACACCTCCACCTACACCGTCTACACCATCTACACCTCCATCTACACCATCTACACCACCTACACCATCTACACCTCCATCTACACCATCTACACCATCTACACCATCTACACCGTCTACACCATCTACACCTCCATCTACACCATCTACACCATCTACACCTCCATCTACACCATCTACACCATCTACACCGTCTACACCGTCTACACCATCTACACCTCCATCTACACCATCTACACCATCTACACCTCCATCTACACCATCTACACCATCTACACCATCTACACCATCTACACCTCCATCTACACCATCTACACCGTCTACACCTCTACAAATATTTGATTGAAATAACTTTGATTGTTTGACTCCATCAAACTTTGCTTTGCTCCGATCTAACCACAGTTACGCTTCACTGCTGATCAGTCTGTCCATCTGGTCCGGTCCGGTCCGGTCCGTGCTGGGTCAGTACCTGTACTGTAGCATGTGTGAACTTGTTTCCTGTATCAGTGAATCAGACAGTTTGTTTGACAGTTTGAGGACATCTGGACTCTACGTCCTGCAGCTAAGACCAGTAACTCACAGAGGACTTGTCTGCTTCCTTTAGCCCCTCACAAATAGACCATCTTGTTGATAGTATTACAGGCTCATTAGGACAACTCTAGACTCTGTTGCACCTCTGAAGAAGAAGACAATTAAACAAAGAAGGTTAGCACCATGGTATAACCAGCAGACTCGTAATTAAAGCAAGAGGCACGTAAATCTGAACGCAAATGGCCACTGAACTGGAAGAATCTCATCTAGTCTGGCAAGATAATCTGAAAACATACAGGAAGGCTCTCCGTAATGCCAGAGCAGCCTACTACTCTTCATTAATAGAGGAGAATAAGAACAACCCCAGATTTCTCTTCAGCACTGTAGCCAGGCTAACAGAGAATCA
>NC_040027.1:6835623-6844251 GCF_000972845.2 Larimichthys crocea | reverse complement strand
AAGCCAAATGGGCCGGTTGTGATCTTCTGATCTGGTTCCTGTCAGAACATCTCAGTCTAGCATTGCTGACATTAACTGCAAAGTCCCCTCAGATGAACATGTGATTGAGCAGCCTGATAACAACGAGTTTCAATAGTCCATGCCTTGAAAGTAACAAATGCGTGGAACTACGGTTTTTCTGAAACCGCTTGAGACCACGTATCGTCTGATTTTGAGCGATTTTACGTAAGTGAGAAGATTGCAGTCCTCGACAATTGTTTTAATATGTGACGGTTGTTCCTTAAAAGCAAGAATCAAAATCCTGATCAAAAACAACGCCAAGCGTTCTTACGTGGCAGTTGGAGGTGCCATGGGATTGACCCAATCTACAAGTAACATAAGCTTCTCGCAATAGAGCAGTTTCTGAGGTGCTTTGGGTCCACACAAGTTAACAACACTTCAGATATTTCTGAACGTTAAATCAGAAAATTGTCCAGGTTCATCCACTTTTTATATGCCTTAAGGCATTGCTTTGCGTTTAGTTACTGATTGGTTTTGCCATCAGCTTTATCGACACTGAAAATATAATTGGGGTTTGTCAGCAGTAACAATGAAAATTGATTATAGAGTGCTTCTATGAAATAGTTCCCTCAGAAGAGCAGCATCTCTAAACTGAATATAAGTGGCCCTAGTAAGTACTTGTGGGTACCTCCATGACAACCTTTGGTCTCTGGCATGGCAGACCATAGTCGTGACGTGACAAACTGAGATCGATCTAAGAAATCAAGACCTGTAAAACAGCTTAGGGCGACGGTTCCTTTGATGGCCAGTTTGATTTCCAGTCTCTGTTAAAAGAATGTGATGGCCAGTGGTGTCGAATGCAGCACTTAAGATCAACATGGAACAAAGACAGAGTAGTGAGTCCTTTGTACTGATGCACATGTGAGTTATGGTCATTTGTAACTTTTTGACAATTGGCGGTCTCTGTGCTATGATGACTCTAAAGCCGGATGAAAAATCCTGTCAAAATAGACTATTGTTTATGGAGAAAGTCACACGCGAATTAAGCTAAAGCTTTCTCAAGTATCTGAGACAGAAAAGGGAAGGTTTGATATCGGTCTGTAGTGGGCAAGACCTCTGGGTTAGAGTGGGCTTTTTTAAGAAGAGGGTCTGCCTTGCATTGGCTACCTATTAAATCTAGAACAGAATTTAAATTCTTCTCCTTACTTACAAAGCTCTTCATGGTCAGGCACCATCGTATCTAAAAGAGCTCATAGTACCTTACTACCCCTCTAGAACACTGCACTCTCAGGACGCTGGGTTCCTTGTGGTTCCTTGTGGTTCCTTGTGGTTCCTATAGTCTCCAAAAGTAGATTGGGAGCCAGAGCTTTCAGCTATCAGGCTCCTCTTCTGTGGAACAAACTACCTTTCTGGGTTCAGGAGGCAGACACGGTCAACACCTTTAAGAGTAGACTGAAGACTTTCCTCTTTGATAGAGCTTATAGTTAGTGCTGGCTCAGGTTAGACTGCTCCTGGTGAACTGTAGTAACATCGTACAGAGTCTGTGACCTGCTCTGTGTGGAACGTGTCATGAGATCACTGAAGTTATGATGGAGCTGGAGAAATCAACTCAACTGAATTGAAAAATTGAATTGAACACACACACACACACACACACACACACACACACACAGTGTTGTGTTTCAGCTCTCACCATGTTTACACACAGAGGCTGCAGTATCTGTATCTGCTACACATCTGCAACACAACACTATGTGTGTGTGTGTGTGTGTGTGTGTGTGTGTGTGTGCGTGTGTGTGTGTGTGTGTGTGTGTGTGTGTGTGTGTGTGTCAGTTCACCTCTTCAGTGGGAGTCGGCTTTGTGCCCAGTATCACATGACAGCGGGGGAGGGAGGAGGAGAGAGGGGGAGTGTGAGAAAGAAGGATGAGACAGACAGAGTCAGTCCAACAGACTGATGTATGGTTCTGGTTCTGGTTCTGGTTCTGATTATTGGTGATTATCATCAGTAAGGTCTGTGAGCTAAAGCTTAGCGTGTTAGCATGCAGGTGTGAAGGTGTGGACCCGGTCTCAGAGTCAGAACATGTGTGTCGGGTTCTGGAGCTTTAGTCCCAGCAGAACTTTCTCAGACAGTCAGAGGGTGACAAGTCCAGACCGGGTTTCCTCCTCCCTGTCTCAGCCTCAGCTCAGCTCACCACAGTGTGTGTGTGTGTGTGTGTGTGTGTGTGTGTGTGTGTGTTCTGGCTCAGTCCGGTTCGCTGGCGGCCAGAAATGCAAAGCTGTGGACCGCAGCAGAACCCAGCCGTCACATTCACCGTCTGAGTCCGTCTGAACCAGAACCAGGAAACATCCAAGCACCGGCCGGTCCAACAGCTGTTTGATGATGTCATGATGATGTCATGATGATGTCATGATGATGTCAGCATTGATCAACATGATCAAAGCATCAGTAAACTGTAGCTGCCGTTAGCTCATGTTAGCTCAGTTCGTTAGCTGCTGTTTCCATGGGAACCAGCTGACTGGGCCTGGGACTGTTTGTGGTTGCCACAGGTGAGAGCTCACCTGAACAGCTGAGTCAGCAGGAGCACTTTCTGACCATGTGATGGCGACGTCATATTTATGTCATGTTGTTTCTAACGTGTTCATGTGTGATGTCATCAGGGGGCGGGGCTTGCTGTTGATTGACAGCGCTGACATGAACTCATCATGGTGTGTTTTTGATCGTTGTCAGAAATGATGAGTCAGTTTTCTTGTTTATTGTTTTCAGTGCGTCATGTGATCACTCTCTCTCTGCCTCGCTCGCCCAGCCTCCTCCTCTGATTGGTCAGCTGAGCCCAGCTCACTGTTTGACTCATCCAATCCCGTGCCTGCATGGGGGGGTGATGTTATCAGCTCACATGAGATCAGCCTCGCTCACACAGATCCTCAACACTTCCCGAAACACATCAGCTGACTGCTGTGTGTGTGTGTGTGTGTGTGTGTGTGTGTGTGTGTGTTCACCTCTTCTGATGATGTCAGACTACATTCTGAGCAATGACCTCATCCTGCAAAAACAAGAAGCACCTGCAGAGAGACTGACTCTGGTGTGTGTGTGCATGTATGTGTGTGTGTGTCAGTGAAATATCAGCAGTGAGTCACAGAGAGAGAAAACAAGCGCTCCCTGGTCGGGTGGAGTGATGTTCCTGTGAACCGGCTCTGCAGCTTCACGTGACGGAGAATGAAGCTTTTCTTCTTCTGCAGAAAGAAACAACGGCTCTGTCATCGACCAATCACCACGTGTTTCCTGTTTCTGTGAACACACACACACACACACACACATGTGTGTATGTGTGCATGTATGTGTGCATGTGTGTGTGTGTGTGTGTGTGTTGTTGGGAGTTAAACACCCAAATTACCTCGGAGGAAAAATTCAGCGTCAGTTTTCTCCAGAGAGACGAACGCTCATTTGTGGCGCCAACATTTTCCTCTGACACACACACACACACACACACACACACACACACACACACACACACACACACACACACACACACACACACACAGCTCAGGAGTCAGAGTTCAGGTGAAGTTCCTAGAAGTGTGCAGACAGTCTTGGTTGGTTCCTGGGTGGGCCGGCTGATGGAGGTACAAAGCCCAGGCATTGAGGTGTGTGTCTGTGTGTGTGTGTCTGTGTGTGTGTGTGTGTGTGTGTAGCTGCAGCTTGTTTCATGTTGAAAATGAAACAGAGAAAAACAGAAATTAAAATAAAAGAATAAAAACAAATAAATTAAAGTTTTTGTTTTTTTCTCATGATGATGTCATGTCTGTTTTCCCGCCTTTTTTGTGTGTTCCTCTCTGTCCTGTGTTGGTGGGCGTGGCCTCCTCGTGGTTTCCCTCTCACCTGTGTGATCACCTTCACCACCTGCTCCTCGTCATCCCATCAGCTTCTGCAGGAGCTAATTAGCATGCCAACAGAACCGGGCTCAGCAGGACCGGCCCGGCTCAGTGACTGAGACCAGCACCGAGGTGACCCGCGACTTTCTGATGCAACACTGATCAGCAGGAGAGCTAAGGCTAATGCTCCACAGCTGTCATCTGATTGGCCGCGCTGTAAAAAGGTCAGAGTTGAAATGATGATGCTGACAGGACAGACAGGTGTGAGGTCACCTGTCCAGTTCCCAGGTGACCTCACACACAGCGACCATATAAGGTGTGTGTTTGTTAGTTTCAGACTGACGCCACGCTGCGGCGCTCTGAAACACCGAGGAGGATTCTGGGTAATTATAACTCCAGCGTAATGAAATATTCAGACAGAAACGAGCTGAGTCATCAGGAACAAACATGATGCTGATATTCAGCACGACCTCAGCGTGACAGTCAGAGGAGCAGCGATGACTCAGCGAAAACACTTTCCGTCTGCTGAGTCATGACATTTATCTGCAATCTGCAGCAGCCAATCCTTTTTCTTTATTTCCCTGCTGTTGCCGGGCAGACCGTGCTCATATTTTCCCAGCACAGATGTGTCACAGCTGGACGTGTTTTGTGAATTATTTAGCTTCGACCTTTCTCACTGACGCCATTACTTAGCAACGGGACTCCCTCCTCGTCCTCCGCCCTTCACGGTCGGTGTGTTTGTTTGGAGGGAAACACCTCAGAGGAGGATTCATTCCCGCTGACCTCAGAGCAGCTCACAGCGCCTGCAGCTCGTCTCTCGGGATAATGGCGTCCTTGTTTCGGGGGCGTTGCTCTGCCACACTCAAACACTTTATTGAGCCGTGAAAACAACGAGCGCCTGTTGGTGACAACAACAGCTCCACAGCAACGTGACGGACACGTCATGTGATCTGAACACATGCACATGACGGAGCGGCGGCCATGTTGACCTGAGAGCACAAGGTTAACGAGTCACACGGTCACATGACCGACCTCTGACGAGCTCTGTTCATCTTCATCAACACACGTTCATCTAACGTTTCTGCAACGCTCACAAAACATTTACAAACAAACAGCTCACTAGCTAACGTTAACGTAGTAGTACTATTAACAGTATTAATTAATTATAGTAGCAGTAGCAGTAGTAGTAGTTGCAGTAGCAGTAGCAGCAGTAGCAGTAGCAGCAGTAGCAGTAGTTGCAGTAGCAGTAGCAGTAGTAGCAGTAGCAGTAGCAGTAGTAGTAGTTGCAGTAGCAGTAGTAGTAGTAGTAGTAGTAGTAGTTGCAGTAGCAGTAGCAGTAGTAGCAGTAGCAGTAGTAGTAGTTGCAGTAGCAGTAGCAGTAGTAGCAGTAGCAGTAGTAGTAGTTGCAGTAGCAGTAGTAGTGATTGCAGTAGCAGCAGTAGTAGTTGCAGTAGCAGTAGTAGCAGTAGTAGTAGTAGTGATTGCAGTAGCAGTAGTAGTAGTAGTAGTGATTGCAGTAGCAGTAGTAGTAGTAGTAGTGATTGCAGTAGCAGTAGTAGTGATTGCAGTAGTAGTAGTAGTAGTAGTAGTGATTGCAGTAGCAGTAGTAGTAGTAGTAGTGATTGCAGTAGCAGTAGTAGTAGTAGTAGTGATTGCAGTAGCAGTAGTAGTAGTAGTAGTGATTGCAGTAGCAGTAGTAGTAGTAGTAGTGATTGCAGTAGCAGTAGTAGTGATTGCAGTAGTAGTAGTAGTAGTAGTAGTGATTGCAGTAGCAGTAGTAGTAGTAGTAGTGATTGCAGTAGCAGTAGTAGTAGTAGTAGTGATTGCAGTAGCAGTAGTAGTAGTAGTAGTGATTGCAGTAGCAGTAGTAGTAGTAGTAGTGATTGCAGTAGCAGTAGTAGTAGTAGTAGTGATTGCAGTAGCAGTAGTAGTAGTAGTAGTGATTGCAGTAGCAGTAGTAGTAGTAGTAGTGATTGCAGTAGCAGTAGTAGTGATTGCAGTAGTAGTAGTAGTAGTAGTAGTGATTGCAGTAGCAGTAGTAGTAGTAGTAGTGATTGCAGTAGCAGTAGTAGTAGTAGTAGTGATTGCAGTAGCAGTAGTAGTAGTAGTAGTGATTGCAGTAGCAGTAGTAGTAGTAGTAGTGATTGCAGTAGCAGTAGTAGTAGTAGTAGTGATTGCAGTAGCAGTAGTAGTAGTAGTAGTGATTGCAGTAGCAGTAGTAGTAGTAGTAGTGATTGCAGTAGCAGTAGTAGTGATTGCAGTAGTAGTAGTAGTAGTAGTAGTGATTGCAGTAGCAGTAGTAGTAGTAGTAGTGATTGCAGTAGCAGTAGTAGTAGTAGTAGTGATTGCAGTAGCAGTAGTAGTAATAGTAGTAGTGATTGCAGTAGTCGGTCAGCTGACTCACTCATGACTCCATCATCAGGCTGATGTTGATGTTATGTAAGGCGTGTGATTGGTTCGTCACAGTGTCACATGAACACATCAGTGTCTGTCTTTGTGTGTCTGTGGCCTGCAGCTGTTTGTCAGCAGCTTAAAATAGAAACAGGCTGCAGAGATCTTTAAATAGAAACACACACACACACACACACACACACACACACACACACACACACACTCTATGGGGGGCATTTTGTGCCAGCACACTAACTAGAAACGTGTGCATCAAACCTCTAACGTGTAAGTTCCATTTACTTTTAAAGGACAGACGGCCGTCACGTAGGCGTCACGCTGACTGTTAAGTACAATTGTACATGAGCTGCAGACACACACTGTGTTTGTGGAAATCAGACAGAGGGGTCACTGACGCCTCAATGTACAAATAACTACTGACTTTATGATGACGAGGTTTGAGTGTAACAGCTGCTTCTTCACATTAGAACTCATAACTAGAACATTTCATTTTCCGGCCCCACGACCTGCTGCTGGTTTCTGTTCCTGATTTATTTGAAATGATTTATTAAATAAATACAATAAAGTTGTGTGACACTGAACCATCCGTCTCTTCATTGGTGAAACAGCTAACTGTGACAGACAAAATGTATGATCACATTGTTGTTTCACGTTTAGTATTTCAGGGGGATATTTGGTTCGACATCAGCGTAACATTTTCCGGGACTAGGTGCGGTGTGGCATTGGCGTTATTTTATTTATTTAATAAATAATTTCAAATAAATCAGGAACAGAAACCAGCAGCAGCAGCAGGTCGTGGAGCCGGAGCGGGACAATGAAATGTTCTAGTTATGAGCTTTACTGTAGGCGTCCACGCATGTCACTATTGTACTAAAGCCAGCGCTTCAGACGCCTTAACGTGTGCACGTGTGACTGAGCACGAAGACTCTGTCTTCTTCATGACAGCCTTGGTGTCAGCAGACCAGGACCAGGACCAGGACAGGTCGGCAGAGATGCTGGTGCCAGGAATGAAGGTGTGAGGGGAGGCGGATCTGCTCTGTGCTTCCTGGAGACCAGGATGATCTCCTGGTCTTCGTGTTCAGGGCCAGACTGTTCGCTGCATCATCATCATCAGCTGATGTTTGAAAGTCTTCATCGAGTCGTCTCGTTAATCTCGTCCTGACTCTTTAACGAGCTTTAATCCAATCAGAGAGTCATCTGGATTAACGAGCGTTCAGCCAGCGTCCCTCACCGCGTGTGTGTTAATCCGCTCAGACATCTGCTGTGTGTGTGTGTGTGTGTGTGTGTGTGTGTGTGTCTTCATTAATGAAGATGATCAGTCAGTCATCGAGTCAGCGTTTTACACTTTGTAGTGAGTCAGCGTTCTCAGACAGACCTGCTGTTTAACACCCAGAGTTACGAGGTTCTTTTACTGCTGTGTTCCACATGAAGGTTCTGTTGGCACGGCAACCAGGAAACACTGTGTGTGTGTGTGTGTGTGTGTGTGTGTGTGTGTGTGTGTGTGTGTCCCCCCCCCCCACCAGCAGGATGACCCAAAGTGCTTCAGTGGACCTGGGGATTCCCAAACAACGGTGGGTTGCCATGGAGACGCCTCGGCCCTGTCGCTGTAGTAACCTGACTCACTCAGATACACACTTGGACACACACACACACACACACACACACACACACACTTACTGAACTACTGACACCTGAGAGGCTTAGCCCCGCCTCCTTAGTTACTGTTGCTATGCCTGTTAGACTGACAGGGAGTCCTGGTTCTGATCCGGATCTGATGACCATGTAGAACCTGACACCTGTTAGGTGTTTACCTCTACCCAGTCCCACCAGGATTTCGCGGGCCTTTTTTGAGATAGTTGTGGCCTAAAATGCCTGACGTTGCGATTAGACAGTCGCAGGGGGCGAGTGGGCCCCGGGAAGCGGCGAGGTCCGGGCGGGCGCTGTAAAGCTCGCGGCTGCCCCTGAGCCTTTCCAAGCCGACCCGGGCTGACCATGGAGCTAACAGTTGATTTCTCCAGCTCCATCATAACTTCAGTGATCTCATGACACGTTCCACACAGAGCAGGTCACAGACTCTGTACGAGGTTACTACAGTTCACCAGGAGCAGTCTGACCTGAGCCAGCACTAACTATAAGCTCTATCAAAGAGGAAAGTCTTCAGTCTACTCTTAAAGGTGTTGACCGTGTCTGCCTCCTGAACCCAGAATGGTAGTTTGTTCCACAGAAGAGGAGCCTGATAGCTGAAAGCTCTGGCTCCCAATCTACTTTTGGAGACTATAGGAACCACAAGGAACCACAAGGAACCACAAGGAACCCAGCGTCCTGAGAGCGCAGTGTTCTAGAGGGGTA
>NC_040027.1:6832968-6835323 GCF_000972845.2 Larimichthys crocea | reverse complement strand
AATTTCTTTTTAGTTATTTATGGACATCATTACAATCATGATATAACAAACTCGTGTACAGTTTCATTTTTTCACTTCTGAATATTGATGTCCAGCTAGCTGTCTGTATTTGCATCAGAGAGGTCATTTTAAGGACTGCGTTGTAGCTATATGGATCCCTGTGGTCTCCCTCTGACTCTGTCTGTCTGTCCTTTAGCTAGATGGCTCCCCACGGTCTCAGACCATCATGCTCAGCCTCAGGCCCTCTCCGTCCTCTCCTTCTCTCTATCACTGTCCCCCTTTCCTCTTGTTCCCCCCCCCCCCCCCCCCCCCCTCTCTGAGTCACAACATGAAGATCACTGAAAATAAAAGCACACTACCAAAATAAAAGTCTGCATGATGTCTGTGCACACACACCTTTTCCTCTACGTGTGTGTGTCCTGGAAAACCATGACATCATCAAACAGGAGTCCAGCGCGTGTGTGTGTGTGTGTGTGTGTGTGTGTGTGTGTGTGTGTGTGTGTGTGTGTGTGTCTGAGAGCAAAAAACTGTTTTTAAAGCTGCTGAAAGAAACAGGAAGTCAGTGAACTCATCGCTCAAATCAAACTGAAAACAAAACGAATAATTCAACTGATTCAACTTCAAGTCATGACGTCGAAATATTACAGGAAACGTTAGAGGAACGTTACAGAAACATTACAGGAACATTACAGAAACATTACAGGAACGTTACAGGAACGTTACCATGGTCACTTACTTTTGTAGTATTTATATTATGGTCACTTTGGTCACACCTTTGCAATATTTCATACACTGTGGTCACCTGATCATGTCCTAGTTTAAAATCTGTATTTATATTTTCTTTCCGATCACATGTGCAATATTATTTATATCATTTTCTACCTTAGTACTTGTTTTCAGGAACATTGCAGAAACATTGCAGAAACATACCAGGAACATTACAGAAACATTACAGGAACATTACAGGAACATTACAGAAACATACCAGGAACATTGCAGGAACATAACAGAAACATACCAGGAACATTACAGAAACATACCAGGAACATTGCAGGAACATTACAGGAACATTGCAGGAACATTGCAGAAACATACCAGGAACATTGCAGGAACATTGCAGAAACATTACAGGAACCAGCGCCGGTCCTGGCCACATTTGCGCCCTGGGCGACCCCCCCCCGAGGCAAACATTTTCTCGTGCGCCCTAGCGGCCGCCCGTGCGCCCCTGGATGCGCCGTGCGCCCCAGGATGCGTGCGCCCCAATCCGTCTGTCCGACGCCCCCCTCTGCCTTGTCAACACCCCGCTCCCGGGGCGCCCACTCCGCTAACTTAATGAGTGGTATAGAAAATTACCGAGGTTTTTTGCTTTTTCGGGCGTTCGTGCGCCCCCCACGGAGAATGCGCCCTGGGCGGCCGCCCACATTGCCCATAGCTAGGACCGGCCCTGACAGGAACATTACAGAAACATACCAGGAACATTACAGAAACATACCAGGAACATTGCAGGAACATTACAGGAACATACCAGGAACATTGCTGCACTGATGCAACAGACTGTTCACCTGTGGCCTGCTGATGCTACATGTAGCTTAGCCTAGCTGTGAGGTCACGTGTGCGTTCATTACTGAACATTAATTACTGATTAATTATTATAATTATTGTCTGGTTGTTGTTGAGCGGCTTCAGCGTCTGTCTGCAGACAGAGACTCTGGGAGTCTCAGATGAGGCAGCAGCTGGTCCAGCGAGGCCCAGCGAGGCCCAGCGGACCACGACAGGACGAGACGTGATGGGACGTGATGGGACGTGATGGGACGTGATGGGACGTGATGGGACAGGACTGGGGGGGTGAAGACACTCAATTAGCATCCAATCATGTGTTCTTAATGAAGTAGTCTGTTTCAAACATCTGTCATCTTTGACCACATTTCCCATCAGCCCCTCCTCTTCTCTAACGAGGCCTTTCACTCGTCGACCATCTGCTGATACTCGAGCAGTGATGCACGATGGGACGTCGTGACTTCCTGTCCTCGATGTTTTGGCTGCTGACAGCTTCCTGTTCTCTCCTGAGGGATTAAGATAAATTCACAGCCTGCAGTTCCTCTGACGTCCACCGGAGGCTGGCTCCAGCAGTGAGTCAGTCTCCATAAGTCCCCATGAGCTAACAACAAGGACGATGTGTGTGTGTGTGTGTGTGTGTGTGTGGCCTGCAGGCATCCTCCTGCTGCAGGGGGTGGACAAAATAACACGAACACCTCTGTCAGATTGTCTCTAAGTTTTTAGCTCAGGTGTGAGAGTCTCCTCCTGACCTTTGACCTTCACTGCCCCCCCCCCCCCCCCCCCCCCCCCCCCCCCCCC
>NC_040027.1:6832492-6832958 GCF_000972845.2 Larimichthys crocea | reverse complement strand
CCCCCCCCCCCCCCTCCAGCTCCTTCCTGTCATGGATCAGCAGGAAGACCTGGACAGAAAGGTCAAAGGTCGAGAGGAGAAACAGCTTTCACTGTCGTCTCACTTCCTGTTTCACTGATGACATTTCAGACTGTGTGTGTGTGTGTGTGTGTGTGTGTGTGTGTGTGTCATTTACTCTGACTCACTGTTTGTTCACAGTAAATAGCGTCTGCTCTGACTCACTGCTTCACACAACAAAACTTTAAAAACATCAAAGAGTCTTTCAACTTCATTCAAACTTTATTCAACACTGAAGAGACGTCAGAGGTCAGCCTGAACCGACTCAGGAGCCAAAGTGGACTCTGCCGGTTCAGAGGTTCTGTCGCTGTGTTCACTGTTAGACTGGACACTGCCGGTTCAGAGGTTCTGTCGCTGTGTTCACTGTTAGACTGGACACTGCTGGTTCAGAGGTTCTGTCGCCGTGTTC
>NC_040027.1:6822522-6831049 GCF_000972845.2 Larimichthys crocea | reverse complement strand
TGTGTGTGTGGGTGTGTGTGTGTGTGTGTGTGTGTGTGTGTGTGTGTGTGTGTGTGAATTCATGTCCAGTTTTTGTTCGTCAGCACTTTCAGATACAAACTGTGTTCGCTCAGTTTGTTATAGGATAGTTGTGTTAGTTGTGTTACAGGATATCAAAGTTCTTTCATCTGGCCCGGCTGTGGCGGTCGGACTAATCAGAACATCGGTGGTTCGATTCCCTCCGGTCTGCATGTCGAAGTGTCCTTTAGCAAAATGAACCCAAACTGAAGCTGAACCATGGAGTGAATGAGAAGAAGAGTCCGTCCACCTGTCTGTTCATCTCTGAACCTGATCTGTTCTGTGTGGTTCTGTGTGGTTCTGTTTGGTTCTGTGTGGTTCTGTTTGGTGTTGTTTGGTGTTGTGTGGTTCTGTGGTTTTGTGTGGTTCTGTTTGGTGTTGTTTGGTGTTGTGTGGTTCTGTGGTTCTGTGTGGTTCTGTTTGGTTCTGTGTGTGCTTCTGGTCTCTGTTCTCTTGGATCTGGATCTGATGGGTGTACTTAAACCCCAGAACCAGAACAGACCTATCAGACGGTCCTGCTCGGGTCGTTCGGCGGTTCATAGCTGGAGGAAGTCGGCACATGTGGCAGGACTCACTTGTTGTGGGTAACCCCGCCACAATAAAAGCCCTGACTGTTATTGAGACTTTCATCAGTTGAGCTGAGTCATGCTGCGTTCAGTCGGCTCTCCTCTGAACTCACTGAGTAACTCCTCTCTGACTCCTCTCAGGACCCCCAGGACCCCTGACAGCTGCTGGGTGGAGGTGGAGGGTGGAGGAGATGACAGGATGAAGCAGAGAGAGTGTGTGGTTTGACTTTGTTTCATTTCCAAACTCAATGAAAGGTTTCAAAATAAGAGCAGCCACTGTTCAGCACATGTGTCAGGTCGTCACGGTAACAAGCATGAATCTGTTGTTACCGACTCAGTTTGGTTCATCCTCAGGAGCAGAGCCACTGAGCAGGAACACATGAGGGCTCTGTAAGCCAAGGATGATGGAAGCATGTTGGAAGTCTGTAAGCATGTAGTTCAATGTGAAACCTGATGACCTCACAGAGACTGATGACCTCACAGAGTCTGATGACCTCACAGAGACTGATGACCTCACAGAGACTGATGACCTCACAGAGAGACTGATGACCTCACAGAGTGATTGATGACCTCACAGAGACTGATGACCTCACAGAGTCTGATGACCTCACAGAGAGACTGATGACCTCACAGAGACTGATGACCTCACAGAGACTGATGACCTCACAGAGAGACTGATGACCTCACAGAGTGATTGATGACCTCACAGAGACTGATGACCTCACAGAGTCTGATGACCTCACAGAGAGACTGATGACCTCACAGAGACTGATGACCTCACAGAGACTGATGACCTCACAGAGAGACTGATGACCTCACAGAGACTGATGACCTCACAGAGAGACTGATGACCTCACAGAGTCTGATGACCTCACAGAGACTGATGACCTCACAGAGTCTGATGACCTCACAGAGACTGATGACCTCACAGAGACTGATGACCTCACAGAGACTGATGACCTCACAGAGACTGATGACCTCACAGAGTCTGATGACCTCACAGAGACTGATGACCTCACAGAGACTGATGACCTCACAGAGACTGATGACCTCACAGAGACTGATGACCTCACAGAGACTGATGACCTCACAGAGACTGATGACCTCACAGAGTCTGATGACCTCACAGAGACTGATGACCTCACAGAGACTGATGACCTCACAGAGACTGATGACCTCACAGAGACTGATGACCTCACAGAGACTGATGACCTCACAGAGACTGATGACCTCACAGAGACTGATGACCTCACAGAGACTGATGACCTCACAGAGACTGATGACCTCACAGAGACTGATGACCTCACAGAGACTGATGACCTCACAGAGACTGATGACCTCACAGAGACTGATGACCTCACAGAGACTGATGACCTCACAGAGACTGATGACCTCACAGAGACTGATGACCTCACAGAGACTGATGACCTCACAGAGACTGATGACCTCACAGAGACTGATGACCTCACAGAGACTGATGACCTCACAGAGACTGATGACCTCACAGAGACTGATGACCTCACAGAGACTGATGACCTCACAGAGACTGATGACCTCACAGAGACTGATGACCTCACAGAGACTGATGACCTCACAGAGACTGATGACCTCACAGAGACTGATGACCTCACAGAGACTGATGACCTCACAGAGACTGATGACCTCACAGAGTCTGATGACCTCACAGAGACTGATGACCTCACAGAGACTGATGACCTCACAGAGACTGATGACCTCACAGAGACTGATGACCTCACAGAGAGACTGATGACCTCACAGAGAGACTGATGACCTCACAGAGTCTGATGACCTCACAGTCTGATGATCCTGTCGGTTGGCCTGCAGTGACTCAGGCGGAGGATTAAAGGACGGGTGGAGGTGTGGAGGGTGGAGGTGTGTGGAGAATGTGGGGAATTAGGAATGTCTTTATTCATGCAAATAAGATGCAAATGAGCTGCTGGATGTCAGCATGGAGACAAGTCCAGACAGGATGTGACATCACCGACCTCTGAGGGGGGAGGGGGGAGGAGGACGGAGGCGAGAGGAGGACAGAGGAGGACGTTAGTTGAAGGTTTGATGAACGTTGTGCAGGTTCTGGTCGGGTTGGTTCGGGTCTCCCTCTCTCTTCATGTTGTTGTCTGTCAGCCAATCAGACATAGGATGGAGTGGTTGGCTCCAGGTTGACTCCGCCCGTCTCTCCGTCTGCAGACATGTGGTAAACCAAACGCACTTTAATGGGTCTGCAGAACCCAAGCAGGACCACACGGACTGCAGACCGGGCCGACTCCCACACACCGTCTACAGACAGTGATTCAGACGTCAGAAACACCACGACCTGGTCCAACAGTACAACAGCACCAAACTGTCTGATATCATATTTGGGTTTTCCTCTCACGCTCGGTGCCGGTCCTGCAGCCGGCCCGGTGGGTCGAGCTGCTGTTTGCATTCCTGAGCAGCTGGAGAGGAATGACAGGAATGGAATGCAGCCGGCATGTGACAACACCAACTGAGCGTGCTCAGACCGGACCGACAGACTCACTGCAGACTGAAGACTAAAGACAGGAGGTCTGAGGAGGTCTGTGGAGGTCTGAGGAGGTCTGTGGAGGTCTGTGGTGGTCTGAGGAGGTCTGTGGAGGTCTGAGGAGGTCTGTGGAGGTCTGTGGAGGTCTATGGAGGTCTGTGGAGGTCTGAGGAGCTCCTGACCTCAGCCGGGTCACAGCTGGGGGCAGATTCACACCTCGAGTCCTTCAGAGCTCGAGAACCTCTAAACAGACCCGGTCCAGGTCCAGTCAGTAAACGGGTCGATGGTTCAGAACTCAAAGTGAAAAGTGACAAACAGACGAAAGAAAGAATGAAAGTAAAGTAATGAATGTGTGTGTGAGTGAGTGTGTGTGTGTGTGGTTGTGTGTGTGGTTGTGTGTGAGTGTGTGTGTGTGTGTGTGTGTGTGTTAAACAGTGACAGGTGAGCGGTGTGCGCTCAGCATGCTGGGAGTTCTGGGGTCGTGACCTCAGCTGACCTCTGACTGTTTCACACCTCTCAGCTGTTCAGACTCTGAAGCCCTGAACGTCGTCTGTCAGGCTGAGCACAGACCTCCTCCTCCTCCTTCTCCTTCTCCTCCTCCTTCTCCTCCTCCTCCTCCTTCTCCTCCTTCTCCTCCTCCTCCTTCTTCTTCTTCTTCTTCTTCTCCTCCTCCTCTTCCCTCTCTCCTCCTCTGCCATTGTGTCCATAGAGGCTGCTGAGCCCGGCTCCCTGAGCTAACAGCAGCTCTATGGACGGATTCCAAATGTTGATTGTTTCCATTCGTGTTGGCTCAGAGTTAACGTGACCACGTGCTGGGACACAAACAGGAAGTAGATTTATTGTGAAAAGTAAGGATAAAGTCAGAGTTAGCCCGTTAGCTCGAGCTAAATGTTTGAGTCTGCAGGGTTCGTCCTCTGAGGACCATGAACACACACGAACATCATCAGGGCAAGCTCAGTCTGGTTTGTGTCGCTCGTCAGTCTGACATTTGGACCCGGACTATTTCAAGCGGGCCGGCTCTGACTCAGTTTCGTGTGTGTGTGTGTGTGTGTGTGTGTGTGTGTGTGTGTGTGTGTGTGGCGTGGCGTTTTGTTTGCGTCTGTCGGCTGCAGGGCGAAGCCTGAAGTCTGCTGTGGGTGTTTTCTGCCTTTACACTGAGAGTGATGAAACCAGTGTGAGTCACAGTGTGTGTGTGTGTGTGTGTGTGTGTGTGTGTGTGTGTGTGTCTCAGCTCTTGTTTGTTCTGGAACATATTTTGGGATGAGTTGTTTTCTTGCTGCACGCTATCTGCACATTTTTCTTCTTCCCACTGCAGACACGCCTCGTCATGTGTGTGTCACAACACGCTGTGTGTGTGTGTGTGTGTGTGTGTGTGTGTGTGTGTGTGTGTGTGTGTTTCAGTCTTGCAGGAGTTCTCAGACATGCTGAGCTCTAACAAACTGAGCTAACATGGGCACCATATATATTTCAGTTTAATATATTATGTCAGTTTTTAAATATATAACATATATAACGTAATTTTATTTATTTATTAGATATATAGTAATATATATATATATATATTAATATATATAATCTATCTATATACACACACACACACCACATACATACATATGATATATATAGTACATCATACATACATACATACATACATCACATACATATACAAACACACACACACACACCCCCACACGACACCCACACACACACATATAGATATATATTCTCTCTCTCTTAATCGAGTATCTCTATATCTCTCTGCTATCTAAGCTCATCTATATCTATATCTATTATAAGATTCTGTGTGTGTGTATATATATATTATATGTATATATTTCAGTATATTTCTTGTTGGTCTCTGTCAGTCGTGGTTTGTCATTGAAGGGGTGATTCACACTCTTGATGTTGACGTGTGTCTGCTACTTGACCTTCTCTGCAGCAGAGCTGGGTCCTCTTTCCTGGAGTCCTGGTTCTGGTCTTTGTTCTGGCTCTGGTTCTGGTTCTGGTCTGTTGTGGTTGGAGCCCCTCCCTCAGCAGGGCGAGGCCTGTGTGGATGGAGGTCTGGTGGTCTACTGGTTTGGTGGTTTGGGGTCTTCGGGAGCTGCTGTGGTGTGTTTGGGGTCGGTCATTAGGAGTGACAGGGTGGGGGCTCCTGTGGTCGTGGTCGGGGGTCTATTATTTCTATTTTTGTCTCCTCCACCCCCTAAACACCGACCGACCGAGACGAGGACAGAGGATGGATGGGTGGAGCTCACATAAAGGTTCTTGAAAGGTTATGTCAATGTTCTTTAAAGGTTTTATAAAGGTTTTCCATCTTTATTGTCTCTTTGACGTGCTAACTTTAATAAATATATATATTGCGTCACTTCCTGTGTGTGTCTGTGTGTGTGTCGGTTGCTGTGCAGGTGAGGTGTGTCATTGTGTTGCAGGTTGAATGGAGGCGTGACGGCGGCTGAACCTGAGACGCAGTTCTTTACACACCACAGAAGAAGTTACCTCTCATTAAGTTGGTGGGCCGAGTGTTGTCAGTCAGAGCCGTCGTCAGGGAACCTGTGTTTAGACGTAACTATGGCAACAGGGAAGAAAGATGCTGACTGAGAAGAAAGAAAATATTTTATTGATCATAAACACGTCAGACGCTGAAACAAATATATATGTTTATATAGGTTTATCTATGTTTATATGTGTATATATGTTTATCTATGTTTATATGTTTATCTATGTATATATAGGTTTATCTAGGGTAATATCTATATCTCATATATTAGATATGCAGATATGTTTTGCCTTATTAGGTTTCCTAGTACAGACACAGTGACAGGAATGTTCCTCAGCCTGGGGCGGCAGGATTCGAACCCCGGGCAAACTTTCCTTCTTCTGTGGTGTGTTGTCAGCACAAGGGGAGAGGGGTCAGGTGGTGTGTGTGTGTGTGTGTGTGTGTGTGTGTGTGTGTTGTTAACACATTAGTTTCACTGCAGGAGCCTCATGTCGTGTTGCGTTAGCATGTTCTGGTTTCTTTCTTCTTCACGCTGCAGCTCGTTGATCAGCTGATCACTCACTGCATCACTTCACCTCCCATGATGCACCGGGCTCACATGAGAGCGGCTCCCTGTGGTTTGTGGAGCAAAGAGGAGAGAGGATTCACCTGAGAGTCACCTGAACTCAGCAGGTGACCACACACACACACACACACACACACACACACAGACACACAGAAGGTCATGACCCGATCAGTGTTCATCCAGCTCCTCATTGGCTGATTCTGTCTCATTTGCATATTGTCCACAGGTAAACGGGGGGGTGGGGGGGCGGGGGACCCCGAGGCAACCTGGTCTGTTTTTTTGTCCCCTGAAGCATTCTGGGAAATCCTAACGACTGATATTTGCATAAAGAAAGACTGAGCCGTCTGAACCAAGTATCCGAGTATTTGTACTTAAATATCAGTAAGAGAGTACAGTGTAAAAACTGTGTTTGAATATCTCATGTGTTTATCATGAGCGAGCTGACGTCTCAGTCACATGACTCATTTCTTCACACACAGGAAACTCTGTCTAACTTTAGACGTTTTATTTACGTTGTTTCAACGTTTTCTCCTGGACGTCAGCGCTCTTGGAGGTTTTGGTTTCTTCCTCTCATTGTCAACACTCTCCCTTTTTTCCAGTCTTTTCCAGGTTTTCCAGGCCCGTCCCTGCAGCAGCCTGGTTTGTGGTCTGGAGGGGGTGTTTGGTTTGACATCAAAGAGCGGTTTGGGTGGGTGGGGTTAGACCGGGGGCTCAGCACATGGCCTGTAATTGTGGCTCGAGCTCGGAGAACAGAGAGAGACTGAAGACTAAAGACTGAAGACTGAAGACTAAAGACTAAAGACTGAAGACTAAAAAACTGAAGACTAAAGACTAAAAGACTAAAGACTAAAAGACTAAAGGACTAAAAGACTAAGACTTGAAGACTGAAGACCTAAAGACTTGAAGACTAAAGACTAAAGACTAAAGACTGAAGACTAAAGACTGAAGACTGAAGACTAAAGGACTAAAAGACCAGAAGACTGAAGACTAAAGACTGGAGACTGAAGACTAAAGACTAAAGACTGAAGACTAAAAAACTGAAGACTAAAGACTAAAGACCGAAGACTAAAAAACTGAAGACTAAAGACTAAGACTTGAAGACTTGAAGACTGAAGACCTAAAGACTTGAAGACTAAAGACTAAAGACTAAAGACTAAAGACTAAAGACTAAAAAACTGAAGACTAAAGACTAAAGACTGAAGACTAAAAGACTAAAGACCTAAAGACTTGAAGACTAAAGACTAAAGACCTAAAGACTTGAAGACTTGAAGACTAAAGACTAAAGACCTAAAGACTTGAAGACTTCTCTCAGAAGAGTTTCCTAGACGTTTCAGGGTGGAGGTGGTCGGGGTTTCTCTGCGGTGGGACGGGTGGAGTCGCCCGCTCGCTAAATTTATCCTGAGCTGGAACCAAAATAACTTCAGATATTTATAAGTTAGAAGAATGTCTGACTGCTGCAGAGTAATCTGAGTACTGTACTGTAAAGTACTCAAGTACACATGTGAAGTACTCGATTACATCTCATTTATCTGACAGAAACAAACAGCAAACGAGGTTAACTGTAAAAACTGGAGGACGAGACGGAGACGTGATGGAGGCTCAGGGTGGAGGAGGCTCAGGGTGGAGGAGGCTCAGGGTGGAGGAGGCTCAAGGTGGAGGAGGCTCAGTGTGATGAAGGTTCAGGGTGATGAAGGCTCAGGGTCTCTCCTCTCCTCTCTCCTCCTCTCCTCTCTCATCTCCTCTCCTCTCCTCTCCTCTCTTCTCCTCTCTTCTCTTCTCTTCTCTTCTCTCCTCTCCTCTCCTCTCCTCTCCTCTCCTCCTCTCCTCTCCTCTCTTCTCTTCTCTTCTCTCCTCTCCTCTCCTCTCCTCTCCTAAGGGATTGCCAGCATCTGGGATTTCTCCTTTGCCAGAGCGAGGACGAAGAAGGAGAAACCACAACTTGGTGGATGGTGCTGCACTTGAAGAGGAAGAGGAGGCGATAGATGGAGAAGAGTATGAAGGGGTGCAGGGGGACCAGGCGGAGCAGAACGGTGGGACGAAGGAGGGCCAAGGCATGGAGGAAGTGTTTGCATCACTGTCCTCTATGAAAGTAGACGTGGAGGGTCTTCGTAACCCACAGGGAACGTACCTCAGCCCTGCCCGCACCTGCAAGGAGCTCTGGCTCCTCAACCCAGGGCTCCCCAATGGTACAGTTTGTGTTTTCCTTAATACAGCTATCGGCCTGCATGGCTCTTCTAGATGTTTGTGTGTCTGCTTCTAAAATCATCTGTATCTTTTTGATGTTTGTTTATTAGTCTTAGCGATATTAGCCCTGTGTTTTT
>NC_040027.1:6801012-6822492 GCF_000972845.2 Larimichthys crocea | reverse complement strand
ATGTCCTCTAGTAGCCTCATTGTCTGTCCTGTCTCTAGTTAGCCTCTTATGTCCCTTCTAGCTAGTACCTCTATGTCTGTTAGCTTCTAGTTTAGCGACTATGTCCTGTTAGCTTTATAGCATCTATGTCCTGTTAGACTTCTAGTTATGCTCTCTGTCCTGTTAGCTTCTAGTTAGCCTCTATGTCTGTTAGCTTCTAGTTATCCTCTCTGTTCCTGTTGAGCTTCTAGTTAGCCTCTATGTCCTTGGTTCAGCTTAGCATTCTAGTTCACTGTTAGTTCTAGTTAGCCTCTATGTCCTGTTCGCTCAGTTAGCCTCTATGTCCTAGTTAGTCTCTAGTTAGCCTTATGTCCTGGTTAGCTTCTAGTTCCAGCTCTATGTCTCTATTTCATGCCTTCCGTTAGCCCTCTATGTCCTGTTAGTTCTAGTTGCCTATACGTCCTGTTAGCTTTAGTTAGCCTCATGTCCTGTTAGCTTCTGTTGCCTCTAGTCCTATTAGCTCTAGTAGCCTATGTCTGTTAGCTTCTAGTTAGCCTCTACATCCTGTTAGCTTCTAGTTAGCCTCTACGTCCTGTAACTTACGAGGGGTTACCAAAGCTAATGCTAACGCGCTAACATGGAGTTTCAGAGGTCATGTGACAGGAACATGCTGTGAGTCCTCAGTGATGCTGATGGAGGTGGTGGATGGAGTCCTCAGTGATGCTGATGGAGGTGGTGGATGGAGTCCTCAGTGATGCGATTGGCGGTGGTGGATGGTGTCCTCAGTGATGCTGATGGAGGTGGTGGATGGAGTCTCAGTGATGCTGATGGAGGTGGTGGATGGTGTCCTCAGTGATGCTGATGGAGGTGGTGGATGGTGTCCTCAGTGATGCTGATGGAGGTGGTGGATGGAGTCCTCAGTGATGCTGATGAGGTGGTGGATGGAGTCCTCAGTGATGCTGATGGAGGTGGTGGATGGTGTCCTCAGTGATGCTGATGGAGGTGGTGGATGGTGTTGGTGTATTTCAGGAATAGCATGTTTATTTCGGGTGGATGTGTCACAGTTATTTCTGCTGTGGGTGCCTGCATCACGTTCACCGTGGAAGCCCGGACACAGCACCCCTGATTGGACCATCAGGCGAGCAGCTGATGGGAGCCCCGCAGCCACGGACACGCTCGTATGAGAGTCCTGACGACTACGTCACTGACCAACTATAGGTATGAAAGAATGGCTCCACTGTTAGATGTCACAGAGAGGGGGAGGAGGGAGGCTAACTAGAAGCTAACAGGACGTAGAGGCTAACTAGAAGCTAACAGGACATAGAGGCTAACTAGAAGCTAACAGGACGTAGAGGCTAACTAGAAGGACATTGAGGCTAACTAGAAGCTAACAGGACGTAGAGGCTAACTAGAAGCTAACAGGACATAGAGGCTAACTAGAAGCTAACAGGACGTAGAGGCTAACTAGAAGCCAACAGGACATAGAGGCTAACTATAAGCTAACAGGATGTAGAGGCTAACTAGAAGCTAACAGGATGTAGAGGCTAACTAGAAGCTAACAGGACATAGAGGCTAACTATAAGCTAACAGGATGTAGAGGCTAACTAGAAGCTAACAGGCTAAAGACTCTGTGTTGTTGTGTCGGTTCAGGACTGTCTGTGTCGAGCTGTCTAAAGACTCGTGGCTCCGTCCACCCCGCTGGCTCCAGCAGAGACGGGCCGGTTGCCAAAACAAACAGGCCCGTGGCGTCAGCAGAGCGGCGGAGTCCCCGTGACATCAGGATGTGACATCACGGGCAGAGGCTGCGGGCTGTTTGTACAGAGCTGCAGCTGGAAGGATTCTAATGTTCACACAACGTTCAGAAAACATCAGCACAACACAGCTGATCAGAGGCTAACCAGCTACGAGCTAACTACAGGCTAACTGTGAGCTAACTTTTTAAAGTTCTGACTAAATATGTTTATCAGTGAATGTTTCCTTTGGACTTCATACACTGAAAAGTTTTATTTTGAAATTCAAAGTTTAATCGACAGACAGACCAGGCTAAGCTGTCAGAAGCTAACTGGGCCAACACACTTTGAAGCTAACGCTAACAGGATGTTGAAGCTAACCTAAAACATGCTAACATTTGAGTAATAACATCAGTTAGCTTAGCATAATAGCTTAGCATAATAACAGCATTCATGATAAACTAAAGGGAAACACTCGTAGCTATGCTAGCTCCTGATGCTACACTGACTTCCTGTTTTACCTGGAGGAGGTTATGACATCACAGGTCGTTTATTCACCCGACGATTAAAATTAATGACGATCGTCTGGAAAGATTTTAAGATCTGACACATGAAGAGTGAAAACCCGATTGGGTCGATCAGGGTCAGACCAGAACCCACAAAGAGCCACACACGCGCGCACGCACACACACACACACACACACACACACACACACACACACACACACCTGCATGAATGACTGAGTCGATGGTTTCGTGTCGATCAGTAAATTTATTGATTAGATCAAACAGTTTTCATAAACAAGCTCTGTCCCTTTAAAATCAGCTGTGATGTCACAGCTGTGATGTCACAGCGTACTCCGTGACATCACTCAGTTCATAAGGACGTCATGTGACGTCACGTGTCATGTGACAGTTCAGGTGAGCAGCAGCTGCCGCTCAGCCACGCGTCACGTCATCAAACTCTGCAGCTCCTGACCCGGATACTCCGGATCCAGCTTTCAGAACCCGTCCGGTCCCGGTGTCTCAGGCGCCCTCCGCTCAAATCAATCCTGTGTTCAGGCGGCAGGACGGTCCGGTTCGGTCCGATTCCTGTCTCAACTCAAACGCCGTGGCTCCTGTTCAGCAGGTTCGGCTGTTTGGACTCTCACCGCTCCTCAGCGGTCTGACTCGGCTCTGGTTGGTCCCGGTCGGGCTCAGCGGTCCTGCAGCTCCAGGTACGGGACCCACTGGTTCCGACAGCGGCTCTCCTCACAGAAGCTGCTGATGCTCTGCAGGGCCAGACTCTGCAGCGGCTGGACCGGAGGGTTCTGCAGAACAGGACGGAGACGTTAGACACATGTGACGTCACAGCGCGTGTGTGTGTGTGTGACGCAGCAGATCAGCTGATCTGTGATCAGGCACGTGGACTCACCGTGACCAGGATGCAGTGCAGGTCCCGGGGCTCGTGCTCGTTCCCGTTACAGTCCTCGGGGCTCCCCTCGAGCACGTGCGCGAGCCTGCGCATGCCGGACACGCGCAGGATGTTGACGTCATTGTCGCAGCAGAACGCCTGCAGCAGCGTGAAGTGGATCTGCAGCGCGATGTCGTCATCGTCCTCCGCGTCCGTGGCGAGCACGCACAGAACCACGCTGTCCGGGTCACTGCGGGGGGAACAGAACCAGGTCAGAATCTGCATGCTGTCACGATGAGAGTGAAGCTGCTGGGCCGAGCCGAGCCGGGTCGAGCCGGGCCGGGCCGTGTACTTACACATTCATGAGTTTGGCGGACTCGTACACTCCCACCGTCAGACAGGCTTCCCGCTGCGCCGCCACCAGCAGCTCCTCCAGAGCCGGACCGGGCTCCATCCTGCGGGGACACACACGGTCAGAACCGGAACCACAACAACAGCAGAACACATCATGTGACGTGAGCACGAACCGGTCTGTGACCCGGTCTGTGGGACTTACCGTTTCTCGGTGCCGTTGGTTCCGACCAGCTCCTCCAGAGTCATGTTGTTCAGAAAGTCCAGCAGGTCCAGGATCAGAACAAAGGTCCGCAGCAGGCTGCTCCTGGTACCGGTACCGTCCCGTTAATAAAGTCCACAAAGAGTAATCCACACCGACACAGTCCGCTACAGTCCAGTTAGTCCGGGATAGTCCACGTTAGTCCGTGGTTCTGACGTGAGAGGCTCAGTCTGCTGCTCGGAGCTCCGGGTCCGGGACTTTATACGCTGTCTCCGCAGTGGGCGTGTCCCCTCCCGGCCGCTCGGAGCCTGATTGGTCCGCAGCTGTCAATAGATCCCCCGGACTCTGCGCTCATTGGCTGCGCGCGCAGCAGACGCTGGAGAGCCCACGTGGGTGGTTTCGGAGAATCCCCCCCCCCCCTGTTTTCCTCTGGAGGGATTTCCAGGATTCAAGGACCTGGATCAGGACCTGGTCCCTGCTGTGCAGAGAGGAACAGAGTCAGAACCGAGCCGGACCTGACCACTTCACACACACACACTGGATCAGAACCTGATCCTGATCAAACTTCATGCAGACTGATAAATGAGTAAACCCACCAGGTTCTGGTTCTGGTTCTGGTCCTGGCTCTCTGCAGCTCTCAGACGCCCTCTGGTGTCTCTGCAGTGACACCAGCAGACATGTCGGAACAAGCCGGACCGAAACCCGCTCATCAGAACCGAGACGGGGGGGCTACACACACACTAACAAACACACACACACTAACACACACACACTAACAAACACACACACACTAACAAACACACACACTAACACACACACACTAACAAACACACACACACTAACACACACACACTAACAAACACACACACACTAACAAACACACACACACTAACACACACACACTAACAAACACACACACACACTAACACACACACTAACACACACACTAACAAACACACACACACACACACACTAACATACACACACACACTGTACACACTGTACAACAGGTTCTGGTCTGGTTCTGGTCTGATTCGGGGTTTTGAAAAGTTCTCCTGGAGACTTGAAGGGTTTTCCAGGATGCCTTGAAGGTGACTCTTCCTCTGCGGTCCTGTGCTTCCCCCTGCTGGTCTGAACCGGATATTACAGACTTTTACTTTGAAATATATATTTTTTCAAACGTCCTGATGAAACTTTTTAATTTTTAAATTTTCAGTTTTATTGAAACTTTCTGAAACATTTTAATGAAATATTCAAATAAAAAGTTTAATTTTTAAATTAAAGTTTAAAAACTGTTAAATTATTTTTAAAATTAAACTTTTAGAAATTAAATTTTAATTTAAAAAGTTTAAAAGATTTCAAAATAAAGTTTTAGATTTCAAATTAAAAGTCTAAACTTCAGTGACTTTGAAAAAGTAATCTATTACTTTCAGTCACATGACTGAGTGTAAACACTGAAAACTCTTGAATGAAGTCAATGTGACTGATTATTGATCAGGTATCGGGTCATCAACGAGGCTCGTTAGCAGCCAATCAGCTTTCACTAATGAAACCTGTGAAGTGGACGCAAACTGATCACATGACCTCTGATGGAGTCAATTATTGATCCTGATCAAACCATCGATACCTGTGATCACATGACATCACTAATGACATCACTAATGACATCACTAATGACAGCTTCACTGAAACTCTTCAAGTCTCAGATGATTTTTAAAGATTGGTTGATTTTAAGTTGATTGAACGTTTAATTAATGATGTTAAAGAGTCATTGATCACTGATTAAAGATTTTTATATTGTTTAGTTTCACCGTCTAATTTTCAATCATGAGAATCAATAAAAGTTTCAAAACAACTTTAAAATAAAACTTCAAACGTTAGTTTGAGCTCATGTTTTAAATTCTGAAAATTGAAACTCAAAGTTTGATTTTAGTCAAATAAAAAGTTTGAAACAGTTTCAGTTTTTAAATGGATCAAAGTAAATTTCATGTTCAAAGTTTCAAATCTAAAATATGAAAAAAAATAAAGTTTACCACATTTTAAGAAACTTTATAAAGAGTTCATGATTTGAATTTACTGAGCTAAACTTTAATATAAACATTCAGATGGTTTATAATTAAAGTTTATTATAAATAAAGTTTAAATGTTTCAAATTAAAGTCTGTGTTAAATTAAATTCAGAATCCACAAACACACTAAGTAATCACAATACACACTGTGTGTGTGTGTGTGTGCGTGTGTGTGTGTGTGTGTTGACACTCTTCAGTCTGCAGTCGTTCCTCTCACACCTCGTGTCTCTCTGAGCTCAGCTCAGTCTCAGACTTAAACTAACTTCTTTTAGAGTGTGTGTGTTTACTGTGTGTTTACTGTGTGTTTACTTTATGTTTACTGTGTGTTTACTGTATGTTTACTTTATGTTTACTGTGTGTTTACTGAGTGTTTTTAGTGTGTTTACTGAGTGTTTTTTAGTGTGTTTACTGAGTGTTTTTTAGTGTGTTTACTGAGTGTTTTTTAGTGTGTTTACTGAGTGTTTTTTAGTGTGTTTACTGAGTGTTTTTTAGTGTGTTTACTGAGTGTTTTTTAGTGTGTTTACTGAGTGTTTTTTAGTGTGTTTACTGAGTGTTTTTTAGTGTGTTTACTGAGTGTTTTTTAGTGTGTTTACTGAGTGTTTTTTAGTGTGTTTACTGAGTGTTTTTTAGTGTGTTTACTGAGTGTTTTTTAGTGTGTTTACTGAGTGTTTTTTAGTGTGTTTACTGAGTGTTTTTTAGTGTGTTTACTGAGTGTTTTTTAGTGTGTTTACTGAGTGTTTTTTAGTGTGTTTACTGAGTGTTTTTTAGTGTGTTTACTGAGTGTTTTTTAGTGTGTTTACTGAGTGTTTTTTAGTGTGTTTACTGAGTGTTTTTTAGTGTGTTTACTGAGTGTTTTTTAGTGTGTTTACTGAGTGTTTTTTAGTGTGTTTACTGAGTGTTTTTTAGTGTGTTTACTGAGTGTTTTTTAGTGTGTTTACTGAGTGTTTTTTAGTGTGTTTACTGAGTGTTTTTTAGTGTGTTTACTGAGTGTTTTTTAGTGTGTTTACTGAGTGTTTTTTAGTGTGTTTACTGAGTGTTTTTTAGTGTGTTTACTGAGTGTTTTTTAGTGTGTTTACAGAGTGTTTACTGAGTGTTTTTTAGTGTGTTTACTGAGTGTTTTTTAGTGTGTTTACTGAGTGTTTTTTAGTGTGTTTACAGAGTGTTTACTGAGTGTTTTTTAGTGTGTTTACTGAGTGTTTTTTAGTGTGTTTACTGAGTGTTTTTTAGTGTGTTTACAGAGTGTTTACTGAGTGTTTTTTAGTGTGTTTACTGAGTGTTTTTTAGTGTGTTTACTGAGTGTTTTTTAGTGTGTTTACAGAGTGTTTACTGAGTGTTTTTTAGTGTGTTTACTGAGTGTTTTTTAGTGTGTTTACTGAGTGTTTTTTAGTGTGTTTACTGAGTGTTTTTTAGTGTGTTTACTGAGTGTTTTTTAGTGTGTTTACTGAGTGTTTTTTAGTGTGTTTACTGAGTGTTTTTTAGTGTGTTTACTGAGTGTTTTTTAGTGTGTTTACTGAGTGTTTTTTAGTGTGTTTACTGAGTGTTTACTGTGTGTTTTTTAGTGTGTTTACTGAGTGTTTTTTAGTGTGTTTACAGAGTGTTTACTGAGTGTTTTTTAGTGTGTTTACTGAGTGTTTTTTAGTGTGTTTACAGAGTGTTTACTGAGTGTTTTTTAGTGTGTTTACTGAGTGTTTACTGTGTGTTTTTTAGTGTGTTTACAGAGTGTTTACTGAGTGTTTTTTAGTGTGTTTACTGAGTGTTTTTTAGTGTGTTTACTGAGTGTTTTTTAGTGTGTTTACTGAGTGTTTTTTAGTGTGTTTACTGAGTGTTTTTTAGTGTGTTTACTGAGTGTTTTTTAGTGTGTTTACTGAGTGTTTTTTAGTGTGTTTACTGAGTGTTTTTTAGTGTGTTTACTGAGTGTTTTTTAGTGTGTTTACTGAGTGTTTTTTAGTGTGTTTACTGAGTGTTTTTTAGTGTGTTTACTGAGTGTTTTTTAGTGTGTTTACTGAGTGTTTTTTAGTGTGTTTACTGAGTGTTTTTTAGTGTGTTTACTGAGTGTTTTTTAGTGTGTTTACTGAGTGTTTTTTAGTGTGTTTACTGAGTGTTTTTTAGTGTGTTTACTGAGTGTTTTTTAGTGTGTTTACTGAGTGTTTTTTAGTGTGTTTACTGAGTGTTTTTTAGTGTGTTTACTGAGTGTTTACTGTGTGTTTTTTAGTGTGTTTACTGAGTGTTTTTTAGTGTGTTTACTGAGTGTTTTTTAGTGTGTTTACTGAGTGTTTACTGAGTGTTTTTTAGTGTGTTTACTGAGTGTTTTTTAGTGTGTTTACAGAGTGTTTACTGAGTGTTTTTTAGTGTGTTTACTGAGTGTTTTTTAGTGTGTTTACTGAGTGTTTACTGTGTGTTTTTTAGTGTGTTTACTGAGTGTTTTTTAGTGTGTTTACTGAGTGTTTTTTAGTGTGTTTACTGAGTGTTTACTGAGTGTTTTTTAGTGTGTTTACTGAGTGTTTTTTAGTGTGTTTACAGAGTGTTTACTGAGTGTTTTTTAGTGTGTTTACTGAGTGTTTTTTAGTGTGTTTACTGAGTGTTTACTGTGTGTTTTTTAGTGTGTTTACTGAGTGTTTACTGAGTTTTTTTAGTGTGTTTACTGAGTGTTTTTTAGTGTGTTTACAGAGTGTTTACTGTGTGTTTACTGAGTGTTTTTTATTGTGTTTACTGAGTGTTTTTTATTGTGTTTACAGAGTGTTTTTTAGTGTGTTTACTGAGTGTTTACTGAGTGTTTTTTATTGTGTTTACTGAGTGTTTTTTAGTGTGTTTACAGAGTGTTTACTGTGTGTTTACTCAGGTTTAATAAAGAATCTAAAGTTCTTCTGTTGATACTTCATTACAACACACATGGTGACGTCATAATGAATAATAATCATACATATATCATATATGTACTTACTGTATGTGTGTGTGTGTGTGTGTGTGTGTGTGTGTGTGTGTGTGTGGTTGTGTGTGTGTGGTTGTGTGTGAGTGTGTGTGTGAGTGGTTGTGTGTGAGTGTGTGTGTGAGTGTGAGTGGTTGTGTGTGAGTGTGTGTGGTTGTGTGTGAGTGTGTGTGTGTGTGTGTTTGAGTGTGTGAGTGTGTGAGTGTGTGAGTGTGTGTGTGTGTGTGTGTGTGTGTGTGTGTGTGTGTGTGTGTGTGTGTATGAGAACTCTTTGCCAAACTCCAAGTGCCATGATGACCTCTCTCCTCACAGATGCATGCTGGGAGCTGCAGTCTTTCCCGCGGCAGTTCACTCAGCTGCTGCTGGACGTGAACTACATTTCCCAGCACGCCCCGCGCGTTTTCTTCCTTCCCTCCTTCCTTCCTGCAGCCTCGGCCCTTCTGCCGTGAAAAAGGAAGATGAAAAGCAGCGGCGGTCCGCCGACACAGAACCGAGCCTGAACCGAGCCTGACTTCCAGCGCAATGGCGGCAGAGCGGCTGCTGACGGACCGGAGCCCGAGCTCAGCTGCTGTTCCTCGGCCTTGAAGCTGCCACGAGCGCCGCTGGAGCTGCGGAGCCTGGAGGAGCAGCGGGTGGAGCTGCACCAGCCCGGGCCGGGCCGGGCCGGGCCGAGCCGTGCTGAGCCGAACCGAGCCGAGCCGCCGTCATCTCCCGCGCTGCTAACGATGCTCAGCTAGCTGCAGAACTGAAGCCTCGACTGCACCAGACCCGAACCAGACTCTGCCCGAACCCCCTTCAGGTGAGAGTCCACAGAACACCTGGAGGAACACCTGGCCCCCTGAGACCCGGTCCGGATCAGGTCCAGCTGGATCAGGTTCTGTGATGCCTCCAAGTTATCTGAAGTGAAGCATCACAGATTCAGGTCTCTGGTTCTGATCTCTGGTTCTGGTCTCTGGTTCTGCTCAGACTAGAACATTTTTTCTCCATAAATATGATCCACTCTCACCAAAATCAGAGTTGGTGGTGTGTGACTTACTGTGTGTGAACACACTTGGTTCTGGTTCTGACCTGGTTCTGGTCTTGCAGTGTCCCCGCAGGCTGCAGCATGGAGCGCTCCGGCAGCATCCAGCTGGACATCCCGGACTTCAGTAACTCGGTTCTGTCCCACCTGAACCAGCTGCGTGTTCAGGGCCGGCTGTGCGACATCGTGGTCAACGTGCAGGGTCAGAGCTTCCGGGCGCACAAAGTGGTCCTCGCCGCCAGCTCGCCGTACTTCCGGGACCACATGTCTCTGAGCCAGATGAGCACCGTGTCGCTGACGGTGATCCGAAACCCGACCGTGTTCGAGCAGCTGCTGTCGTTCTGCTACACGGGCCGGCTCTGCCTGCAGCTCGCCGACATCATCAGCTACCTGACGGCCGCCAGCTTCCTGCAGATGCAGCACATCATCGACCGCTGCACGCAGATCCTGGAGGGGATCCACCTGAAGATCAGCCTCGCCGACATGGACGAGGAGCCGGCGGAGGAGGCGCGGGGCTCCAGGAGGACCCTGGAGGCCGTGGTGCGAGGAGGTGCTCACGGCGGCCTGCGGCTGCTCGGAGCACGAGGGGGAGGGGAGGCGTGCGAGGCGGTCAGCCCCGCCGAGGAACCGCTGAGCCCGCCGCCGACTGTGGAGCACAGCGGCCTGGAGGGGTCCGGGCCCGCCGTCAGCAGGACGGGCAAGGAACCCATCCTCCGAATCAACCGGGCCGGGCAGTGGTACGTGGAGACAAGCAGCGAGCCGGAGCGGACCGGCAGCGCCGAGGAGAACAGCGGCATGGACCGGGTCAGGATCAAGACGGAGAGGATGGAGGACTGGATCGGAGCCGGAGAGCACCAGGAGGAGGGCGGGCCAGTGGAGGAGGGCGCCACTGTGATGATCGACACGTCCGGACGCAGCACGCTGGTGACGGCGCCGCCGGGCTCGATGGGCGGGCGCAGCGCCCAGCCATCGTCCAGCTTCAGCGAGACAGACAGGTGAGTCACGGCAAACGGACAGGTGAGGAGGACATGCCGCAGAGCGCTGACCGTGGACACGCATGTCTTAACATGTTCACGTGTTTCAGGTTCAGTCCTACCGGCAGCGTCGTCGTCCTCGCCGAGCGTCAGAGAGCAAAGAGCGAATCACCGAGCAGGGCGGACGAGCTGAGACAGCCGAGCTCTCAGGTACCAACAACAAGAACAGGTCCAGTCAGACAGGTGACAGGTGGACTGAAGACAGGTGGACTGAAGACAAGTGACAGGTGGACTGAAGACAGGTGACAGGTGGACTGAAGACAGGTGGACTAAAGACAAGTGACAGGTGGACTGAAGACAGGTGACAGGTGGACTGAAGACAGGTGGACTAAAGACAGGTGACAGGTGGACTGAAGACAGGTGGACTAAAGACAGGTGGACTAAAGACAGGTGACAGGTGGACTAAAGACAAGTGGACTATAGACAGGACATAGGTGGACTGAAGACAGGTGGACAGACTAAAGACAGGTGGACTAAAGACAGGTGGACTAAAGACGTCTTTCTGGATTCAGGCTTAGTTTGTATCCAGTCCTCTATGTTGATCCATAAAATCCAGTTTGATGGAGTTTGTTCTGGTCTGGTTCTGGTTCTGGTCTGGTTCTGGTCTGTCTTAACATGCGGTTCTCTCCTCCAGGGGGAGGAGCATGCAGCGTTCGATATGGGCGGTTACGAGGACTACCTGAGGGAGCAGGTCGGGGACCGCTGGTTCCGATACAACCCGCGGCTCACCTGCATCTACTGCTGCAAGTCGTTCAACCAGAAGGGCAGCCTGGACCGCCACATGCGGCTCCACATGGGCATCACGCCGTTCGTCTGCCGGATCTGCGGGAAGAAGTACACCCGCAAGGACCAGCTGGAGTACCACATCCGCAAGCACACCGGCAACAAACCGTTCCACTGCCACGTCTGCGGGAAGAGCTTCCCCTTCCAGGCCATCCTCAACCAGCACTTCCGCAAGAACCACCCGGGCTGCGCCCCCCAGGAGGCCCACAGCGCCTCCCCCGAGACCACCACCGCCTCCGTCACGTCCAGGGGAGGTCCGAGCGACGAGGCCTCCCCGAGCCAGGAGGAGCCCGAGGGCGGTGGCGGGAGCAGCAGCGGTGGAGGCCAGTACGGTGAAGGTCCCCAGGCCTCGGTGTCCACCACAGGGCCTGACTGACCCCGCCCGGGTGGAGGTCGGGGGGCGGGGGTGACAGACGTGGAGGGGCACCTGAAGCGAGCGAATGAACGGACGCCTCCGAGTCCGGACCGAGATTTTTCCGCTTTAAACCGCATCTACCTTCACGAACCGAACCGAACCGATCTAAGCTAAATGAAGAAACGCCACACACTCCAACAACCTCATAACCACACGACGCCCTGGGCGGTCCTCGTCTGCCTCCGTCTACTTCGTTAAGTTACAGATTTCTACTTTTATATTTACAGGTTCACCGAGCAGCATCACCACAGAAACTCTGCCAAACTTCTCAGTGCCACTTCAACAGATCAGATCCTTCATCTGCCTCGAGACAATCGGAGCCGCCGGGTTCAGCTCATTAACCCGCGAGCTCGTTAAAGTGCCACAAAGGCTCCAAACGAGAAAACCACAAAGTCAGTGTGATCGAGTTCTCTGACTGAAACCTCGAACCACGACGTCTGATCACAGGTGTTTAATGTTGGAGCTCGTTAGTGTTCGTTCATTAACAGAGTCACCGAGCGTCAAAGTCTGAACGAGTCCAATTAATTAATTAAATCATTTGTCTCGTTTAAATTCATTAGATCTGAAGCTTGTTTCGTCTCTGTGACTCTGATCAGATCTGTAATCACTGACGTCCTCTGAAATATTACATCATGAAGGTGACCTTTAATCTGCACCTGGAGCTTTCAGCTGCATCCCATGGTCTTCCTCGGTGAACTGAACCTGCTCAGGTGTCATCATCATCAGAACAGGTGGTCGTCCGTCATGGGGGACGCTGCAGCCCGTTCAGGCTCGAGCGCAGCTCCAGGTCCGCCGGTACGTCACCGCCTGTTCAGCACCCGGGTGAAGGCAGTGGCATCATCTGAAAGCTCTGGGATGAAAGATAATACTCTGGTTGTTGAGCTGCGATCACACTGAGCTCAGTAATTTGGCCTGAACAGAATTTTTTTGAGGGTTCTGGTCGGTTGTAGGACCATCGGCAGCCTGTTGACTGAACGGACTCTCAGCAGGAAACCTGGACGGCGTCCAGCCTCAGATAAGCTACAGCTCAGTTACCTCTCATCACTACGCAATACAGCTGCTGCACCGCACAGCACAGCACCACCGGGGGGCGCTCCGAGCCATCGGGCGCCCGGCAGTCTTCTCAGATATTTTTATAACAAACACGAGTTTCTTTGTTTCTTTGTTTTTGTTTTGTTGCTCTGACAATGTGTGACGGACAGAAGCTTCGTGTTCGAGATGTCGTGACCCGATCGGGAACTTCTGTTGCGGTAATGACGCATTAAATCTGCCGCAGATTGAACTGAAGAAGAAGAATTCAGAGGCGCTGCGCTGCCACAGCTAGCCTCCGAGCTAACGTTAACCTCCGAGCTAACGTTAGCCTCCGAGCTGACGTTAACCTCCGAGCTAACGCTAGCCTCCGAGCTAACGTTAACCTCCGAGCTAACGTTAGCCTCCGAGCTAATGTTAACCTCCGAGCTAACTGTATTCCTGTGGTTCAAAGCTAGCTAGCCACAGAGCTTTGATGTTAATAGAGTTAATAAGCTAACATTTTTTTGCTTACTCATTCTGTCCAGTTGTATTTTTAAACAGAATCCTTAAATCAGAAAACAAACAGAAAAGGACTGGCTAGCTAACAAGTAGAAACAGCTGAGTCACCGTTCAGCTAACGTTAGCCTCCGAGCGGACGTTAGCCTCCGAGCTAACATTAGCCTCCGAGCTGACGTTAGCCTTCGAGCTGACGTTAGCCTTCGAGCTGACGTTAGAGACATTAGCCTCCGAGCTGACGTTAGCCTCCGAGCTGACGTTAGCCTCCGAGCTGACGTTAGCCTTCGAGCTAACATTAGCCTCTGAGCTAACATTAGCCTCAGAGCGGACGTTAGCCTCCGAGCTAACATTAGCCTCTGAGCTAACGTCAGCTCGGAGGCTAATGTCAGCCTCCGAGCTAAGCTCAGCTCTGGTGTTAACGGAGCTAATGTTTGTGAGCTAACGTTGACATCAACATAAAATGGACATTAGCTTGCAAGCTAACAGATTTTCGCTTATTCATCGTGTACATGTTTTTGTTGATTAGCATTAATCAGCTAACTTGTTTTTGCTGAGTCATTATGATTAATTGCATTCTCCATTTAAAGAGCTAACGTGAGGTTAGCTAACGTGAGGTTAGCTAACGTGAGGTTAGCTTTCTGTCACATCGGGTTCAGTTAGCGGCAGTAACATGTTAGCTCACCGGCTAACGGGCAGTTAGCTTCTCCAATCAGAAACGGTTCGGGAACGTTAAAGTAACGTTCTGCAGTAGAGCTAATGCGTCATTACGACACGCGGTTCTGATCGGGTCAGCGCTGATCGGATGGTGACAGGACGAGAAGCCAGACTCTGTCAGACCAGATGGATGTAGTAGCCGGGCCGTAGAGCCGGACTAAACAAAAACCCTCCAGAGGTCAAAGTTCACCTGCTGGAGGGCGGGAACAGGTCGGATCACCTGGCAACCAAAGGAAAGATGAGGCGGCCGTGTTGGCCCCCCAAACGGTGCAACAACTCGAGCACTTATCGGATCAAACAGAACTTTATTATAAACCTGCATATTATCAGAACGTATTTAAACATGTATGAACTGTGTCAGTAAGCTTGCAGTCTGATTGGACGGCGGCGGGCAGGTAGCACACGGATCGGCTGTTACTGTTTTTCTACAGAGCTGTGAATCATTCTCAGTGGACGCTCCATTTTTTTATGCAAGTGAAGCCGGCGGCCGGTTCTGTCCTCACTCCGGGCCGGCTGGACTCTCCTGCCGGCACCGCTGCACTCACTCTTCAGGCTAACCAGGAACTATCAGGTATCAGACTCTTCAACGTTTACCTTCACACGTAGCAGAACGCTAACGGCTAACCTCAGTGCGAGCTACGCGCCGCAGAAACAAACTCACCTGCAGCAGGTGAGGCGAGGACGACACGGCAGGGCTGGGCAATATGGATCCTAATCAGTAACCATGACAACGACAAGACCTCGCCAACGTACCACGGCCAACGGAACAGTACTGGTTTCTGATTGGCTGCTGGGTGTTCATTATGAATCACCTCGTCCTTTGTTTTCACGTTCCCGCTCTCGTGTCACGCGATCTCTGCTCATGAATCCACGCCGGACTGAAACCGCCAAACGTTTATTTAAATATACAGAAACATTTTAAGAGTTTGAACACGCCCACTTTTATCTGCTGATTAAATTAATGAACTGAAACTAAACGAACTGATTAGGTCTACGTGCTTCTTCACCGGGTCGTTAACCGTAATTAGAAACGAAACTTTTTAAAACTGCCAGTGTTACTTAGCAACATGCTAAGACCTTCTCGGCTAACGATATCAGCAAAACATTTTGTAATTGATTTGATTTAAATGGATTTAAACCTTCACGACGTGTCGACTTTATTCCGTATGGATTTTTCCTAAAGCTTTTGTCAGTTACGTTAGCGGTTTGCTCGTCAGAACAATAACGAGTTTCTTAATTTAATCGTCAGAACATCCAGGGACAAGAAGCTAAGCTAACGTAGCAGCTGACCGTAAACGTTCAAACGTTTCAGGAACTGAAACTCAAACACTATTTCACATCACAACATGAAAATGTCGCTGTGCAGCCCGGCTCCGACAAATCCAACCGACTCGCCCTGCAGGAACTGACTGAACCAGACCGAACCAGAACCGCGCCGCAAAGACGTGAAATGACTTGATCAAATTCTACTTTTAAACTTACTAAATCTGAACTGGTCCAGACCGGGTCAGGATCATTTCAAGCCAGAAGACCAGAACAAGTTGTTTCTGGAACAAACGGGTCCGTCTGGTCCGGTTCGATCCAGTCTGGTCCTGCTAATCTCTAAAAGGAGGAAAAGTTGGATCCGACAGGACTCGTCGGTTCTTCTCGTCTAAATTCTTTTTTGAAACTTTAAAATTGACTCCAGAATTTCATCTGAACTTTATCTTAAAGACTCGGAACGGACTTTTCCTCTCGATGGTTCTTCAGTTTCATCTTCAAACTGTGAAAACAGCCAAACCTCATCATCTTCATCATCTTCATCATCATCATCATCGTCTTCTTCTTCATCGCGTCTCTGACTCAGTCGAGGCTTCTTTTGATTCAGCCTGAAACTTTTTATTCGATTTTCTTTTATATTCAAATGTTTGGATCATGAATATTCAAATATCTGGGTCATTAATATTCAAATGTTTGGATCATGAATATTCAGTAAGTTTAAACCACAACATGCCTAATAATTATGAATCAAATCATTTAGATATATTCACTTAATGAGATTACTCTTACTGTTGATTCCTCAAATATATCCTAATATATCAAACAAAGTTTAGTAAATTAACTTTTAATACTGTACGTTTTCTAAGGAGGAGGTACTTAACGAGCTCGTTAGTAGAAGAACCTGAAAGGTTTCACGTGAAGATCTTTTATGTTGCATGTCAAAATGTTAAAACATGTTGGTGGAGGCGGGGTGGGGCGGGTGGAGGTGGGTGGAGGGGCGGGTGGAGGGGGTGAGGCCAAAGGTTGATTATTAGTTCAGAAAATGTGAAGAAGCTTCTTTCACCATGACCACTAGATCACTCACAGGTCGCATCTCCTTCAGAGGAAATAAAGCACTTTAAGTGTCGACCGGCTCCGCCTCTTTTTTACCCACAGTTCAACACTGCACACCAACCATGGCGGTCAGGACAGCGTGAAGATTAGTTAGCAAGTGGAGGATTTAAAAATTTAAAACCAACTTCAAATGGTGGATAAATGTTTTAATAATTAATTCAAGTGAGCGAAACATGCGGCTTGTTCAGTTAATTAAAAAGCTCGTTAACACCTTTAGTAAACACCTGCGTTACCATGAGGACTGTGTGCACTGAAGTGAACTGAGGCTTGTTTGTTTGATATGAGGTTGTTTTTATGTCGCCACATGATACAATGAAAGGCGGCGGGAGGTTTTCATTGGTTGCAGGGGTCGGACACGCGGGCGGTGAACAGCAGTGCGTTGATGGTCGACTCTCTGATGAGCAGCAGGAACGGTCGGTCGGCCTGAAACACCTCCCGGTTCAAGTTGATGGAGCGACCGATCGCCACCACGGCGGTGGCTGCCGCCGCCTCGCTTCCCTCCTCGTTTACCTGCAGACAGAACAGGGAGAGTCAGGACTCAGCTGTTAATTTAAACCAATCAGTGAGCTGCTCTGAGTGATGTCACGGACCTCCAGGAAGGCTTTATGGAAGGCGTCTGAGATGTGAAGCCCGTCGCTGCCGTCCTCCAACATCCCTGAAACACGCACAGTGTGAACAAACATGCTGGTTTTAGCCCCGCCACTTGTCCAGGTGTGTCCCCACCCCCCTCTCACCTGGCAGACTGGCCTTCTCGGCGCTGAACAGATGTGTCAGTCCCATCGCCTCCAGCTTCTCCTTCAGACTGAAGCTGTCCTCCACCCTGAACCTCGGCACGTGGACGGACACCGTCATCTCCTTCATCTCATCCAACCAGCTGGTCAGCTTCTTCAGGTCCAGACTCTCCTCCACCTTAACACACAGACACAGTTTACCTGTTCACAGATGGGGTGTGATGCAGTGCAGGTTTAAAGTCATGAACTGGCGTAGGGTTACCTTACTGAGCGCGGTGCCTTGGGTCGGCAGGATGATCACCATGGTGATGTCGTCTCCGCGGTACGGCATCTCCAGCAGCTGCACGTGGTCGTCAGGGAAGTACCTGTACCTGAACTTGGTCTCCTGGTACATCATGTTCACCTGGCAGGTGCGACTGTCACTGACCCGGAAGTCCGAGACGTAAACGTTGTCTTTGTCGAACTTGTTCTTCCACTGACCCTGAAAGTGGAAACCGAGTCCATCAGCGCTCAGACGGAAACTCTGAACTCGTAACAAAGACTTCAGCTGCACCTGCTGCACCCAAACTGAAGCCAGGTTAAAAGAGGACAGTGTCTCCTTCTATGCAGACGATCACCTGCTTTATATTTCTGATTCTTTGGCCCCTCCCACTTAAGTCATCTATCCAATCATATCAGTTTTTAAAGTCACAGTGACGACCTGAAACACCTTCACACCTACAGGTGAGACTGGAGGCGGGGTTTAGGTACCTTGAAGTAGATTGTGTTGACGAGGACCAGGATTGTGTTGGAGTCCAGCGATCCGGCCGGCAGTGTGTCCTGGATCAGATTCTCCGTCTTGTTGGAGATCCAGTTGTTGATGGTGACCCGGGCCTTATCCGGGTTCTCCTGCAGCACAGAACCGATCGGATCAGTTTGAGGACTCTGAGCGATCCATGTGATGAGGTGGACTCGTGTTGGGTCACCTTACCTTGAAGTTGAGAGGCAGCAGTTTGGCCCCGTACACCGTCTCGCTGATGTTCTGGTACGTCTCGTTGAAGATCAGAGATTTGTCTCCGAACAGTCGGTTGGCAGAGATCAGCTCGGTGGTCTCGTCCTTCTTCCTGTACAGACGACAGTTGAGTTTGGCGAAGAAGAAGTGGACCTGATCCGACGTCTTCTCTTTGATGGTGTCGAACTCAAACACCTGCCGACAGAAGAAGAACAATGTTTACAGTTCACGGACACAGACATGAACACCTGAACACGATGCATGGTTCTGACCTTCATGATCTGCTCCAGCGTCTCGTTGCAGGCTCCCAGTTTGGTCATGGCGAAGGCGGTGGAGATGCTGATGGGGGACATGAAGATGTTGGACTCGGGGGTCTTGCTGAGAGCGAGCTGTTTGTACAGCGACAGCGCGAAGCGGCCGTTAGCCTTCGACAGCTCCCACACTCGAGGGTTGGTGGACTCGGGGACCGGCTCCGGCTCCGTGGTCGGATCCTCTGGGCCGTCCGTGTCGGGACTCCGGTAGATGCAGCGCGGCTCGAGGGCGAGGTCTCTGGGTTTAGCACTGCAGATGTCCGATTGGACGGCGAAGACGAGCGGCAGGAATGCCAGAACCAACAGCCAATCAGCAGCCCTCATTCTGAACAGAGAGCCAATCAGAGGTTTGTTATAGTGTCTCTGAAAACTGATGATTTTATAATTGATTGACTCCCTGTGACTCGCTAGTCTGTGATCAGCAGTAATGTAATCAGAACAAATACTCGAGTACAGCTGTCTGTCAGGATTTAAAGATCCATCAGACTCGATAACGCTCGTTACTCGTCTGAGCTAGTTTCATCAGACTGTCAAAATAAAAGCATCCTTGTTTGTCTCAGTTTGAGTTCTGCAGATTTTTAGTTAGACTGATGATGGGAATGTTTCAGGTTTACAGACTGGTGATCAGTCTGTAAACCGGATCAGACGGTTAACTCTGACCTCAAACTGAAGAACAGAAACTAGTTTATGACTTTCAGAATAAAACAAACATGCAGTCTTCAGATTAATGTCTATAATCTTACCTGAACAGGTAGAGTGTCCAACGTGTTCTGACAGCTCGCTCAGTCTGAGCTGGACCCAGGTCAGTGTCCTGCAGAGCACTGAGACATCACAGCAACCTTTGAGACATTGATCTGTGAGTCAACAGCTCCAGGAACAGCTGCTGCCACCAACGCTGACCGCCCATCAATAACACACCGCTGCAGGGGCAACAGCAGCCAGCAGGGGGCAACGGCAGCCAGCAGGGGGCGACAGCAGCCAGCAGGGGGCAACAGCAGCCAGCAGGGGGCAACAGCAGGGGCAACAGCAGCCAGCAGGGGGCAACAGACAGCAGACAGCAGCCAATGAGACAGATGAATTCAGAAAATGACGTGACTAACTTTGAATCTCTCTCTCAATTCAGCTTTTTGTCATGGGAAACATGTTACATTGCCAAAGCGTGTAACAACAAACAGCACAGATAATGTTTTAACATAAAATACGGAATATTAAATAAACAATAATAATCAATAACATAATAACAATAATATAATCAATATGTACAAAGTTCATCCTGTCCAGCAGGAGGAGACGGGCTCAGTCTGTCCTTCTTGTCCTCTGGACGTCCTTCTCTGGTTGCAGCGTACAGAAATCTTCCAGCTATGTGTGCACATTGCTGGACTTCCCCCGCAGGTATGGGAGTTTTGTGTGGGGTCCAGTGTCTCATAGTCCCTCTGTGTGTCCACCAGTCTGTGTCTCTAATGTCCTGGTATAGCTGCAGGGGTTAAGAAGTGCAGCTCAGTCTCCACCTCGCGTTGTGTGCAGTGGGTGCACAGCCTGTCCTCTCGGGCAGCGGTCTGTCTTGCCTTGTCTCTGTCTCTGCTCTGCCTCTGTCCAGGCTGTGTCTCTGTCTCTGTCTCTGTCTCTGCTGTGTCTCGTCTCTGCCTGGTCTCTGCCTGTGTTTCTGTCTCTGTCTCTGCTGTGTCTCTGTCTCTGTCTCTGCCTGTGTCCTGTCTCTGTCCGCTGTGTCTCGTCTGTGTCTCTGTCTCTGTCCAGGCGTGTCTCTGCTCTGTCAGGCTGTGTCTCTGCCTGTGTCTCTGTCTCTGCCTGTGTCTCTGTCTCTGTCTCTGCTCTGTCAGGCTGTGTCTCTGTCTCTGTCCAGGCTGTGGTTGCTGAGTCTGTACAAACGTCTTCCTCAGTCTGGGGTCGTTGCACAGCTCAGATAATCTGCCATGAGTATCGTCTGTTTAGGAGTTTGCTTTGTGTTTTGGTTGCAGATGTCCAATAGTTGTGTAATTGTCTTTTTTTAGTTCTGATTTGGTGGGGCGGATTGTGTGAGGGCGGTCTTGGTGCCCTGAGCTGTTGGTGCTGATCCGGTGGACCAGCTGGCTGAGGGGACTCCCTTCTTTGCTCTCCTCTTGCCTTGCAGGGCTTTGTAGGGTAGGAGCTGGGCTCGCTGGCTTTGAGGTGTTTGTAGAATTTGATGGTCTTTTTTGGATCCGAATTAAAAGGGGAAATTGTCCTAATTCAGCTGGACATCCATTACTGGGGGTGTTCCTCTGGACTCTGAGAATGCTCTTACAGATCTCAGTATGCAGGCTTTCTATTGGCTGTTTGTCCCATTGTTCAAAGTCTTGATTTGTAAGAGGGCCCCATACTTCACTACCATACAGTAAAATGGGTTCAGTTACAGAGTGGAGTATTTTGAGCCAGTTCTAGCGGTTTATCAATAAACTGAGGACTTCTTTAGGCGAGGAAAAAGCTTCTTCCTTGTCTCTGAGTTCATTAATGGCCAGATTAAATTTCCTGTAGAGCTAATTTTGAGTCCTAATATGTGTAGTTATGTGTGAGTTCAATGTCAGCAGAGCCCAGTAAGAACTTTTGGTTTGGGTTTCCCTGACATCTGGGTCGTTTCTGGAAGACCATGATCCTGGTCTTCTCTAGGTTAACTGTCAGGGCCCAGGTCTCACAGAAGTTCTGCAGATGATCTAGTTGCTGTTGTAATGCCTCTTTAGATGGAGCTAACAGTATCAGATCATCTGCAAAGAGTCAGGCATTTAATATCTGTGTCAGAGAGAGCGAGGCCAGGGATATTTCAACTGTTCCAGTGATTTAGCAAATTCATCAATCTAAATGTAACAGGGTGGGGCTGAGACTGCAGCCCTGTTTCACCCCTCTGCTTTGGGGGAAGAAATCTGTTTCCATGTTGTTGATCTTCACAGCACATTTCAT
>NC_040027.1:6792993-6801002 GCF_000972845.2 Larimichthys crocea | reverse complement strand
TTCACATTGTTAAACTGCAGGAATTCATTCGCTTGCCAACGTTGTGTAACGTTGCGCGTCACCCAGCAGCTAGCTTTGCTCATAAGTGGGTGTGGTAATCAGAAGTTCAATGTGTTCTGTCACATGAAGGCTCCACGAGAACTCAGCTCTCCTCAGTCAGTACAGCACACGCTGTATTTATTGCCTTAATGAACTACATTTCCCATCAACTTTAATTAGACGTCCGCAATAATGTCCAGCAGGTGGCACTGAAAACACTCATTTTTACTTATATTTCTGTTGGCGTACGTGCTAAAATAACGAGATACAATGTGTTCATTAATGAGCTTTAAAGGTGCTCGTGAGAGTTTTTGAACTTTGGACAGAGACAGGCTAATTGTTTCCCCACAGCTTCCAGTCTTTATGCTAAGATAAATTAATCCATACCTCCACATTTCTCCTCATTTCTTACTTTTTCGATCTTCACAACCTCATGCTGGCATTGTAAAGTGTGTTTAAATACATGGGACTCACTATTACTTCAGCTTCTGCTGATTAAAAGGGAAACACGCTGCAGCTGCTGCCGTGTCGCACGATGACGCGAGACTGCACAGGCTCAAAAAGTGAAATGAATGAATGAAAGTCATTAGAAGTTCACGCCAGAGGAAACAGATTATTCTGTATTCTTTCCCGAGGAGTAAAATTAGAAGTATTTAACATAAAAATGAGATTAGTGCACACACCAGAATGCTCCTCACTCTCGTCGCAGTTCCTTCAGAGCTGCTGTGTGTAACAAAACATCAATAAATCATCATGTTATTTGGATATATTAAATTACTAACTAACTAATAAAGTGATTGCTGACATCCATCTTCCAAAACCACTTTATCCTTATCAGGGTTGCAGGGACTGGAGCCAATACCAACTAGCACTGCACCAGATGTGGGGTCCACCCTGGACATCAACAACAATGACGTTTAATTAAATTTAATTGAACTTGTTTTACTTTCTTGAATCAGTGCTTGTATGTAGAGAGGGGGGTCACATTCTGTTTCAGGGCCCAAGAATGCCGCCAACTCTGGTATGTGCCATAATATGGGTGTGGTTGGCAGACAGTAACAGATGACACACACACACACACACACACACCCTCCTAGGCTCATTCTGGGCCTCCTCCTCCTCCTCCTCCTCCTCCTCCTCCTCCTCCTCGATCAGGCCGTACCTCCTCATGTACTTCCTGGTGGCCAGAGACATGTTGCTAGGCGACAGCAGGGAGTCACTGGAGGAGGCGCGGCCTGGTCGAGGGGCGTGTCCTCCCAGAGACAGCCGGCTGAGCTGGGAGTCGCTCAGGTAACGCAGCGCGATGGCGTTCGCCTCCAGACTCAGATCCACGCTGCCGCCCGGGAACAGAGCGCTGACCGACGGCTCGCTCACACTCAGTCTGGACAGAACCGCCGCCGGGCTGATGCTCGCCAACGTGCTGCAGACAGACAGGTGAGAGAGAGACAGACAGGTGAGAGAGACAGACAGGTGAGAGACAGAGACAGACAGGTGAAAGAGACAGAGACAGACAGGTGAGAGAGACAGAGACAGACAGGTGAAAGACAGAGACAGACAGGTGAGAGAGAGACAGACAGGTGAGAGAGACAGACAGGTGAAAGACAGAGACAGACAGGTGAAAGAGAGACAGACAGGTGAGAGAGAGAGAGAGACAGGTGAGAGAGAGACAGAGACAGACAGGTGAAAGAGAGAGACAGACAGGTGAGAGACAGAGACAAGTAGGTGAGAGAAAGACAGACAGGTGAGAGACAGCGACAGACAGGTGAGAGAGAGAGCGAGAGAGACAGACAGACAGGTGAAAGACAGAGACAGACAGGTGAGAGACAGAGACAGACAGGTGAGACAGACAGGTGAGAGACAGAGACAGACAGGTGAGAGACAGAGACAGACAGGTGAGAGAGAGAGAGAGAGACACAGACAGGTGAGAGACAGAGACAGACAGGTGAGAGAGAGAGAGAGAGAGAGACAGACAGACAGACAGGTGAAAGAGACAGACAGGTGAAAGAGAGAGACAGACAGGTGAAAGACAGAGACAGGTGAAAGAGACAGACAGGTGAGACAGAGACAGACAGGTGAAAGACAGAGACAGACAGGTGAAAGAGAGAGACAGACAGGTGAAAGAGAGAGACAGACAGGTGAAAGACAGAGACAGACAGGTGAGACAGAGACAGACAGGTGAGACAGAGACAGACAGGTGAGAGACAGAGACAGACAGGTGAGTCATACCTGGTGCTCTCCACAGTCTGCCGGGTTCTTCGCTCAGACTCCGTCAGTTCTTCTTTGTCCACGTCGACTCCGAGCTGCTGCAGCTGTTGCAGAGTGGCGCCGACCACCGAGTCTCTGCGGGTCTGACTCGTCCTTCTGGACGAGGACGGGGAGGACCGGGACTGGTCCGGACCCGCAGCCAGGCTCCTCCTGCTGGACTCCTGCTGTCTGTCTGTCTCCTGAAGCCGATTGGTCAGCTGATTCTGAGGACACACATGTTTTTATTGGACGTGTCATGTGACCATCTGGATCATGTGACCTGTGCCGTCTGGTCTCACCATGAGGTCATGATAGAAGCTCTGCTGCTCAGCTGCCGGTCCGTACATGCTGACGCTCTCCCCGAGAACCAGAACCGGACTCTGAAGACCACTACGACGGAACACAGAGACCAGATCAGTCACCTGTGGACTTAAACCTGTCTGTCTCCATCAGTGGACGAGTCTTACCTGTGCTGACTGGAGGGCGAGCAGGCCGCCTCCTGACCCGTGATGTCACTGTCTTCAGCTCCGCCCACAGGCCTGATGATTGACAGGTCGGCATGTGAGGGGGAGGGGCTGGGAGAGGACGAGGGGGGAGGTGTGGGGGAGAAGCCTGGAGGAGCCTCCTGATGGGGGAGGGGCTGGACGGGGTCGCCCCAGAACAGACTGGCACCTGAAAACCAGAGACAGACGATCACACCTGTCTCCCTCCTCAGTCTCACCTGTGCACGTCAGTCTCACCTGTCCCCCTCCTCAGTCTCACCTGTCCCCCTCCTCAGTCTCACCTGTCCCCACAGCGATACTGGCGGTGCTCCTCGGTGTCTCCACCTGAAGTTTTCCCTGAGCCTCCAGCAGCATCTGAACCTGGACACATCACATAACAACTGAAACCACGGCAACCTACACTCCACCGTGGACCAATCAGCAGCCTCCTCAGCTGACAAGCAGGTAACAAAAAGATGACATCACTGTTCTCACCTGAGCCTGCAGGAGGCGGAGCTGCCTGTCCTGATGGAGAAGGAGCTGGTAGGTGTCAGTCGGTACGGCTCCACCCATCTGATCACAGCACGACGGAGGGCGGAGCCACGGGGGAGGTGACAGGTGAGGAGAGGGGGAGACACCACACAAGGAGACAGGTGGAGGAGGGTGGTTGCAGGGACAGGGAGGAGCAGGGAGGAGGGTGGAGGGAGGAGAGGAGGGGCTGTGGGAGGGAGGCAGAGTCTGATGATGGGAGGAGAGAGGAGTACCACAGGTGGAGGAGGGAGGAGGAGGAGGGTGGTGATGGGGGTGAGGCAGAGGAGGAGCAGGGTGGAGACTGGAGGGAGGAGGAGTGTGGTGATGGGAGGATGCAGCAGGTGGAGGAGCAGCAGGGTGGTGTCCTGGGGAGGAGAAGATGGAGGTGCAGTCGTAGGTGTGGGTGGAGCAGCAGGTGCAAGGCTGTTGCAGGTTGGAGTTGGGGGTGCTGTGGAGGTGAGATGGAGGAGGTCTGGGGATGCAGGAGGAGGAGGTGTTTCCAGGTGGAGGAGCAGGTTTCCTGTCAGCAGGTGGAGGAGCAGACTTCCTGTCAGCAGGTGGAGGTGGTCTTTGGGTGGAGGAGGAGGTGAAGCTGCCGTCGATCAGCAGAGACAGTTCAGGAACAGATGGCTGAACTCTGCGAGCCTGGAACACAAACATCAGGTGATCACTGAGCTCTGCTGCTATTGGCTGACACCATGATGATGTCACACAGGTGAGGACTCACCTGCTGGGCGGGGGGGTGGGGGCTCGGGGACGGCCGTGGAGACAGGTCTTCATCCTCGACGCCAGAGTCCTGATCAGTGACGGACAGACTAGCACCGGGCGAAGCGCCACTGAGGACAGAAACCAATCAGCCGCCGTTAACGGGACCAGGTGTCCATGTGAGTCCCCACCCACCTGACAGAACCAGAACCAGAACGGTACCTGAAGGAGCGCCGAGCCTCTCTGAAGATCTCCATCTGTCTGCTGTGATCCTCTGAACCGAGCTCACACCTCAGAGCCTGACCCTCCACCGACACCTGCTGAAGGTAAACAGGTCCACATGAGACCACCTGAGACCACCTGAGACCACCTGAGACCACGACAGTCCACATTCAGGATGGGCCAGTTCCTCTGCTGTCAGGTGTGTTGTTACCTGGTACAGTGTGACACACTGGGAGGCCGTGAGCAGCTGGTAGTCCAGCTGTGGTCCTGGTCCTGGTCCTGGTACTCGACACTGGAAGAACTGAGGAGCTCTGTGTGTAGACCCGAACAGAACCAGCAGGAAGCAGCGGCTCTCTGATACAACTCTGAAACAGACCAAGAACAGTCAGAGTCCAGAACATGAGATCACCTGAGGAGGTCCAACAACAGGAAACTCACCTGTCCTGGAGGGCGGAGCTAAACAGGAACCTCAGACACCACGCCCACACCTGAGGGTTGTACACGTGTGTGACGCCACTCAGCCAGCTGTCACATGACAGGAAGTACGGTTAGCCGTCACAAACAAACAATGATGGCATCGTCAATTTATTATGTCTGTCGGTTCTGTTCGGTTCTGTTGACTCACAGTCCGACCAGCGGCAGATTGGAGGCTTTCGGGTCAGACTCCAGCAGCAGCAGAAGTTTCCTCGTCTGATCCATCGTCAGAAACCTGCAAACGACGAACACACAGGTTCAGCCCTGACCCGGGTCCACACCTGATCTGGGTCCACACCTGACCTGGCTTGTCTCTGGCGGTAACTCGTTCTCACCCTCTCTGTCGGTTGGCGTGCGGTGCCGGTCTGTCGGCGGCGGTCAGGCTCCTCAGCAGCGCCGTGGGGATGATGGGGACGGGTCGGACCGGCTGGACGTCCACGCTGACGGACGGACAGACGGACGACCAGCTGAGACTGAACGCCGCCGAGTCCGACTGCTGAGAGCAGATGACACGACCTCTGACCTTTAACACCTGAGACAGGTCCAAAACCTGTCTGCTGCTCAGGAACTGCTGCAACACCTGAGACACACACAAAGATAAGTGAGACAGACAGACAGGTGAGACACAGACAGACAGACAGACAAACAGGTGAGACACAGACAGGTGAGACACAGACAGACAGACAGACAAACAGGTGAGACACAGACAGACAGACAGACAGACAGACAGGTGAGACAGAGACAAACAGACAGACAGACAGGTGAGACACAGACAGACAGACAGACAAACAGGTGAGACACAGACAGGTGAGACACAGACAGACAGACAGACAAACAGGTGAGACACAGACAGACAGACAGACAGACAGACAGGTGAGACACAGACAGACAGACAGACAGACAGACAGACAGACAGACAGGTGAGACAGAGACAGACAGACAGACAGACAGGTGAGACACAGACAGACAGACAGACAGACAGACAGACAGACAAACAGGTGAGACACAGACAGACAGACAGGTGAGACACACACAAAGATAAGTGAGACAGACAAACAGGTGACACACAGACAGACAGACAGACAAACAGGTGAGACACAGACAGACAGACAGGTGAGACACAGACAGACAGACAGACAAACAGGTGAGACACACACAAAGATAAGTGAGATAGACTAACAGGTGAGACACAGACAGACAGACAGGTGAGACACAGACAGACAGACAGACAGACAGACAGGTGAGACACAGACAGACAGATAGACAGGTGAGACACAGACAGACAGGTGAGACACAGACAGAACCAGGTTCTGGACCTCAGACTTACCTTGAAGCAGTGGTGCAGCTCCGCCTCTGATTGGACAACAGCGTCACATGACGTGTCATCCTGCGTAGAGAACAGAAATGGAACCAGGACGTCTCCCGGCAGCAGAGCAGAGGGAACCCGGCCAGAGGCGCCGGCCTGGTCCCGACCCAGATCAAACCGGTCCAGAGTCACAGTGACCCCCTCCTCATCTGGACGACAGCAGTAGACACACACACACACACACACACACACACACCCCCCATTAACGTGTGTGTACAGACAGAAACCTGCCGGGGTGAACCGGGCTGATCAGAACTGACCTGAGTCCACCGACACAGATCCCAGGAAGAAGCAGTGGAGGCGGGGCTTGTTGCTGTGCCGAGCGTGACGCTGAGCCAAACGCAGCGCCTTCTCCAACAGAACCAACCGAGGCCTCCTGAACCAACGAAGAAGAACATCATCGTCACAGACTCGGACCGCAGGTGAGCTGACGAGCCAGAACCTAACACAGCGATCCGGTACAACGTGCACACTGCAGATACAGCCACAGTGTGTGTACCTGTGTGTGTGTGTGTGTGTGTGTGTGTGTGTGTGTGTGTGTACCTTTGAGCGCAGAGCTGGAGGCGGAGCTTCTCTCCTGCTGGGCTCCCGTCCCACAGAGCTGATCTGGATTTGGGGAAACTGAGCGGAGCCACAGAGTTCATCATGGAGCTCCTGAAGGACACACACACACACACACACACACACACACACACACACACATCATCTGTAACACATTAGAAGAACTACAAATCCCAGCACAGCAGACGTGCGTGTGCGTGTGTGTGTGTTGGTTCTGATGCTCTGGGTTCGGGTCAGAACTGACACTGAATGAACCTGTTTAATGTTTACTGTCACGAGGAACCAGCTGACCTGACGTCAGCATCATCAGAGGACATGACATCACATCCTCTCAGCTGCCTGATGAACTGAGCATGTGCGAACACGAGGTCCAGGTGAGCTGTTTTTGTTCACCTGTGATGTCATCAGGATCTCCTGTTCTGGACTCCTGCAGGCCGAACTGAACCACCAGAACCTTTAAGTGATTTTACAGGCTGTGATCAATGACTGAATGTTAATGTACCTGCTGTGATCAGCTGTTCTGACTCACCTGTAAAAACAGGTGTGAGCTGTGTGTCAGTCTGCAGCTAAGCTCAGCTCGCTTCATCACAGCGTGTTCGTGTTGTTGGTCAGAACCGGATCTGGACTCACCTTCCTCTCACTCTCACCTTCCTCTCTCACTCTCTCACCTTCCTCTCTCTCACTCTCACTTTCCTCTCTCACTCTCACCTTCCTCTCTCTCACTCTCACCTTCCTCTCTCACTCTCACTTTCCTCTCTCACTCTCACCTTCCTCTCTCACCTTCCTCTCACTCTCACTTTCCTCTCTCACTCTCACCTTCCTCTCACTCTCACCTTCCTCTCACTCTCTCACCTTCCTCTCACTCTCTCACCTTCCTCTCTCACTCTCTCACCTTCCTCTCTCTCACTCTCACTTTCCTCTCTCACTCTCACTTTCCTCTCTCACACTCTCACCTTCCTCTCACTCTCTCACCTTCCTCTCACTCTCTCACATTCCTCTCTCACTCTCACCTTCTTCTCACCCTCTCACCTTCCTCTCTCTCTCTCACCTTCCTCTCTCACTCTCTCACATTCCTCTCACTCTCACATTCCTCTCTCTCACCTTCCTCTCACTCTCACCTTCCTCTCACACCTTCCTCTCTCAATCTCACCTTCCTCTCTCACTCTCACCTTCCTCTCTAACTCTCACCTTCCTCTCACTCTCTCACTTTCCTCTCTCACTCTCACCTTCCTCTCTCTCTCTCACCTTCCTCTCACTCTCACCTTCCTCTCTCACTCACCTTCCTCTCTCAATCTCACCTTCCTCTCTCACTCTCACCTTCCTCTCACTCTCTCACCTTCCTCTCTCTCACTCACCTTCCTCTCACTCTCTCACCTTCCTCTCTC
>NC_040027.1:6770963-6792593 GCF_000972845.2 Larimichthys crocea | reverse complement strand
TTCCTCTCTCACTCTCACCTTCCTCTCACTCTCTCTCTCACCTTCCTCTCTCACTCTCACCTTCCTCTCTCTCTCACTTTCCTCTCTCACTCTCACCTTCCTCTCTCTCACTCTCTCACCTTCCTCTCACTCTCACTCACACCTTCGTCTCTCACTCACCTTCCTCACTCTCTCACCTTCCTCTCTCTCACTCTCTCACCTTCCTCTCACTCTCTCTCTCACCTTCCTCTCTCACTCTCACCTTCCTCTCACTCTCTCTCTCACCTTCCTCTCTCACTCTCACCTTCCTCTCACTCTCTCTCTCACCTTCCTCTCTCACTCTCACCTTCCTCTCACTCTCTCTCTCACCTTCCTCTCTCACTCTCACCTTCCTCTCACTCTCTCTTTCCTCTCTCACTCTCTCACCTTCCTCTCACTCTCACTCACACCTTCGTCTCTCACTCACCTTCCTCACTCTCTCACCTTCCTCTCACTCTCTCTCTCACCTTCCTCTCTCACTCTCACCTTCCTCTCTCTCTCACCTTCCTCTCTCTCTCACCTTCCTCTCTCTCACTCTCTCACATTCCTCTCTCACTCTCACCTTCCTCTCTCACTCTCTGGAGTGAACACGGCCTCGCAGGCTCCGGCCTCGCAGGCCCCGGCCTCGCCTGGATCTTCCCCGGGCAGCTCGTGCCAGCTGCGGCCGGCAGTGAGCAGCTGTAGCCGGTGACGTCAGTCAGCTAACAGTTAGCCTCGTTAGCTCCCCTGTTAGCTTCTTAGCTTAGCAGAGTTCGCGTCTCTGACGTATCGGGACGGTTAATGACGTCACGGAGTCTAACGCTAAAAGGTTTTAAAGTGAATATGCTGTGCGTGTCCCGCAGACTCGTCCCGCAGACTTCTCCCGCACAAAGTGACGCTGTTCGAGTCTGCCGCTGTTTCTACGCGCCACTGGCAGCGACTCAGCCGACCAATAGGAAGCCGCGCCGAGGCCATTCTGACCAATGGCGTGCCGCTTCGTTTTCGTCTTCTTCTGTGCCTGTGTTGTCAGCGGCAGATTCAACAGAGCAGAGGTCACAGCGCCGCCACAGGGCAGCGCGGCATGACAGCAGGGCAGAGGTCAGAGGTCATGAGGAGCTTTATCATCAGCGCTGCTGCACAGGAAGCGACCTCTGACCTCTGACCTCTGACACAGCACAAGATATAACAAATACAACATATACGAGCTGAAAGAAACAAAGACAAACACAGTGTGAACGTTTATATCTGTGTTTGTGTTTGGACACGAGAGTCTCAGAGACAGTTTGTTTGTTACATGAAGACATTTCACTTTAAAATGTGTTTAAGGAGCAAACAGAAACAATGGAGTGTGTGTGTGTGAGTGTGTGTGTGTGTGTGTGTGAGAGAGTGTGTGTGTGTGTGTGAGTGTGTGTGTGTGCGTGTGTGAGTGTGTGTGTGTGTTGAATTATTCATGTGTGAGCAGCTGGATCATCTTCCAACACACAAAGTAATCTCCTGAAAAGCACATGGAGGAATTATTTATCAGAGCGGTACACGACACCAACGAGACAGACAGACAAGAGGACAGACAGACAGACAAGAGGACGGACAGACAGACAGACAGACAGACAGACAGACAAGAGGACAGACAGACATGTGTGTGTTTATATTTTTGAGTCACGTGATTAAAATCATCTGTTGGTTGTAGTGTGTGTGTGTGTGTGTGTGTGTGTGTGTGTGTGTTAAACTTGTGTAACTGTCAGCACAGACTCGTGGATCTTGTCGGACCGGGTCTCGGTCTCATGTTGTGTGGATCTTGTCGGACCGGGTCTCGGTCTCATGTTGTGTCGGGACAACGCCCACCGAGCCGCCGTCAGGCCGCTGTTTCCCTGCGCGGAGTCGTGACTCTGTCTAACAGACGATCTTTGATCCTTTCACAACACATCTTTGATGCGCCCAAACAGCCAATCAGCGCTCAGATCCAGTCCAGAACGCCTACAAACGTCGCTGACCGTCCAATCAGAGCGCTCCTCCGGCGGACGCCATTTCGTCCCGCTGTCCGCTCGGAACCTGTTGCTCCGCAGTTCCGTGTTGTGCAATGGACGGGTGAGTTCTTCCACCGTGTACACTCCCGTTAAACTCACTCTGCGTCTGTTTACCGGGACCCACACACACAGAACCGGCACATACCGACACGCGGAGTCCTCGCGCGGAGCGGCGGGAGTTTTTGGCGCCTTCGGTCGGTGAAGTAGTTTGTAACAGGAAGCTAAGCTAGCCGAGCTAGCAGCTGTGTTAGCATCGGGACGGGCCGGAACACGGCCCGGTCCACGGCCCGGTCCACCTGCACGGACTTTGTTTAAAGTTTAATCGAGAACCGAACCTCGCATTTTCCCGTATACTATCGGAACAATCACCGAGCAGCGAACCGAACTTCAGCCCAGCTTCGCGGGACTCTCACGCCCACCGCGGCGCGGTCCGGTCCGGTCCACCAGCGGTCCATCACCCGTAAAAGTTTCTATTGAATCTTATCTGATGTTTGTTTGTCGGTACCGAGCCGGCCCGAAACTGTCAGGTGATCCATTACAGGTGAACCAGGTTAAATTAAATAGCTGCGATGCGTTCACGGGACTCGTGGTGTGATGCGTTCACGGGACTCGTGGTGTGATGCGTTTGTGGACTCGATATTTTATTTAATCTTTAGTTTGTATCTGATGTAGAGACAGAACCGGGCCCAGGTTGTTCTGTGGTGTGTTGTAAACATTTAGTTCGTTCAGTGAGCAGCCGTGCTGCGTTCACGGTCCTCAGGTTCTGATCCCTCAGTGAATGTTTGAGCGGTCAGGCTCATTCGGGCCCTGAGGGCTCAGACACAGCCCGACGGGCCGGTTCGAGTCCAACGAGTTCTCTGACTGCAGCGCACACACACAGTACACACTGTACACACACACATACACACACACACACACCGTACACACACACACACACACACACTGTACACACGCACACACACAGTACACATACACACACTGTACACACACACACTGTACACACACACACACACTGTACACATACACACACTGTACACACACACACTGTACACACACACACTGTACACATACACACACTGTACACACACACACTGTACACACACACAGTACACACTGTACACACACACATACACACACACACACTGTACACACACACACACACTGTACACACACACACACTGTACACACACACACACACACTGTACACACACACACACACACTGTACACACACACACACTGTACACACACACACTGTACACACACACACACTGTACACACACACACTGTACACACACACACACACACACACTGTACACACACACGTACGCACACACACTGTACACACACACACACTGTACACACACACAGACACACTGTACACACACAGACACACTGCACACACACACACACACACACTGCTTCATTTAACATGTCCAGTTTCACACTGTGAGTTCATCTGACAGACAGGTGAGCAGAGAGACAGACAGGTGGACAGAGAGACAGACAGGTGAGCAGAGAGACAGACAGGTGGGCAGAGAGACAGACAGGTGAGCAGAGAGACAGACAGGTGGACAGAGAGACAGACAGGTGGGCATGCTGCTGTTGTCATGGTTACATCAGCTGACCCTCTGCATGGCGTCCTCTGCGATCGTCCGGCCTGAATACAGGATGTGATGTCATGAATAAGTAACGAGGCTTTAAACAGCCGAACCCTTGAACACAACAGGCTTTTATTTTGTAACTTCCTGGCTGCACAGGAAGTGTGATGTTCTTCATGTTGTCCGAACAGACGCAGGATGTTGTCATAAGGCTGCCACGATTATGTCGACGAATCAGTGATCGGCGTCAGGCCTGACGGTACCGTAAACGACGCCATAAAGACCCTCCTGGAATTCACGATGTTGTGATTTGCAAGTGAATCTCTGAATTCAGGGCGGCGTCGCAATTTTAACCAATCACCGCGATTTTTCCGCAACTTCCGCGCAGTCTGCCCAGGGGATCAAACTCATGTCAGGGAGGATCCCCTCATGGGTCCGCTCCTCTGCGCTGGCTGACCTCCGCCGGGCGCATTTCCTCGGCGGCGGCTCTGGGTCGGCTTGGAAAGACTCGAGGGCGAAGGTGAAGCTTCACAGCGCCCGCCCGGACCTCGCCGTTTCCGGGGCCGTGGACTCTAATTAAAGGGTTAATGAGCTGTCATCTTGTTTTTATTTTCAGTTAGCTCATACTTCAAGCTGAAGGCGAATGATCTGATCAGCTGCAGGTTTTACAGTCAATGTACGTGAGATCCGATTAGTCGACTATCAAAATAATCGTTTGTGGCAGCCCTAATTGATACAGCTTCCTTTCAGACAGGATGTGAGGTCATAATGATGATGATCAGCTGATTATCTTTCTCTCCATCCACTAATTAATTAACAGATTATTTCAGCTCGTTTAATGACGTAGTCTCTGAGACGTCCCCGCAGACTGTCTAAAACCTGGACGTAGTCTCCGTGACGTCCCCGCAGACTGTCTAAAACCTGGACGTAGTCTCCGTGACGTCCCCACAGACTGTCTAAACCTGGACGTAGTCTCTGAGACGTCACAGACCCGGTCTTCTGAACCAGAACCGGCCGGTCGCCATGACGATGTATCTGTCTGTAACCCCGTCCCGGCTCTGTCTCTCGGGATGTCCTCACAGTTTGAAGGTGGTAGGACTGCAGCTCTGCTTCTTCTGTTGGGTTTTCTTCTCCCTGCGCTCGTCTCCTCAGGCAGCTCCTCTAACCTTTGTTTTGTTTGAGTTCCTCTCTGCTGCTGCTAACACGCTGTCTTCTCTTCACAGCAGTGTCCACCAAGATATAACAGTTGGTACTAAGGTAGGCACCTCTGCTTCCTCCTCCTCTGCTTCCTCCTCCTCCTCTGCTTCCTCCTCCTCCTCCTCCTCCTCCTCCTCCTCCTCCGGTTGGTTTGTTTTCTGCTGTGAACCCTCTTTGCCCTGAGTTTTGTCTGACGGTCGCACGCCGTCATCTGGTAGCGATCAGTGTTTTCTGTCAAAGCTGCTCGGCAGAAATTTAGACACATTCCAGAGAGAGGCGACAGTAATCTGATTACAACACACACGTTAGACCTTTGAAGGAGCAAACAGCTGATTGGTGAGTTCAGGGACCATCAGAGTGACGTAGCTGATGAATCAGCAGAAATCTGATTATTGATTATTATTAAAAACGTGTTCGAGTTTTGATCGTCGATCGTGACCTGAAACGACGTCGCCAGCTCGTCAATAAACTTTATTAACAAACATGAACAAGTTTATTAATCATCAATCAACAGGGTTAGTTTCATTTTAGTTTCTTCTGAACGTTCAGACAACGTTTGTTCATCAGCTGTTTTTTGTTTTTGTTGAAACAGGAAGTTTTATTTTGGTGACCGTGATGAACTTTATTTTGGTGATGAAACGAGGCGTTCAAAGACACAGCTTCCTGTTGGTCAGGTGATTTTCAGGTTGCAGTGAAGAAATTTAAATTTAGTTCAGAGGAGTCAGGCGACCCGATCCGACCCGAACCAGCAGGAACCGGTGTGCCTGCTCGCGTCATGTGATCTGTGATTAGTTTGATCACCTGTGATGGGCGGGGCTTCGATGTTCCTGAGGAGTTGATCTGAGGTAGCGAACAGGACTGGAGGACTCTGGTGGACCGGGTTCTGCTGCAGGTCTGCAGTTTCTGGTTCTTGTTCTGGTCTTGTCCAGATGTGACTGTGGACAAACAAAACAAGATATCTGTGGGTCTGTGGGTGTTCCCCCTCAGGCAGGCTGGTGGCCGGTCTGCAGCTGTCAGGTCCAGATCCACGGGCCGAGCCGGACTCGGGTTTCTGCTCCATTATTGATGTGAGGAGCAGAAAGAAGATCTGAGCGGCTTTGTTGATAAAAACTGATCAGGTTCCTCAGAGGAACGGCCGAGTCACCAGCGAGCCAACGCAAGCCTCATGGTTACGGGGAATATACAGGGAATATACAGGGAATAAACAGGGAATATACAGGGAATAAACGGGGAATATACAGGGAATATATAGGGAATATACAGGGAATATATAGGGAATATACGGGGAATAAACAGGGAATATACAGGGAATATATAGGGAATATACAGGGAATATATATGGAATAAACCGGGAATATACAGGGAATATATAGGGAATATACAGGGAATAAACGGGGAATATACAGGGAATAAATGGGGAATAAACAGGGAATATATAGGGAATATACAGGGAATATACAGGGAACAAACAGGGAATAAATGGGGAATAAACAGGGAATATATAGGGAACAAACAGGGAATATACAGGGAATATACAGGAAATATATAGGGAATATATAGGGAATATACAGGGAATAAACAGGGAATATATAGGGAATATATAGGGAATATATAGGGAATATACAGGGAATATATAGGGAATAAACAGGGAATATACAGGGAATATACAGGGAATATATAGGGAATATATAGGGAATATATAGGGAATAAACAGGGAATATATAGGGAATATACAGGGAATAAACAGGGAATATACAGGGAATATACAGGGAATAAATGGGGAATTTGTTTGTTTTAAATATTTTGACATATTCTTTATTTTACTGTGTGAAGTTTAATTATTATTTTGGATGACGTGTTTGGTGTTAGAGATAAAAAATCAGCTGGTTTTCATGTTAATATTTGAAACATAGATTGAAACGTTGTTACAAACGTCATTAACTTTCTGTTTGTTTGAACGTGTTCAGCTGATCATCGATGTATCAGCAGACGTGTTGTTAGTTCACGTGACACATTGAAACATGAAACATTAGAACATACAGGTTGAAGATGAACTTCAGTCACCGTGAGGAGGTCTGAAGGTCTGAGAGGTCTAAGGGGGTCAGGGGGTCTGAGGTGGTCTGAAGGTCAGGGGGTCTGAGGAGGTCTGAAGGTCTGAGAGGTCTAAGGGGGTCAGGGGGTCTGAGGTGGTCTGAAGGTCAGGGGGTCTGAGGAGGTCTGAAGCTCAGGGGGTCTGAGGGGGTCTGAGGAGGTCTGAGGGTCAGGGGGTCTGAGGAGGTCTGAGCTGACCCTGCTCCTTCAGTCTGATTGTGTCATGTCGTAGGCGAGCAGCTTCTTCCTGTCCAGCAGGCGCCTGTGTGGCGCCCTCTGGTGGCAGCAGCGCGAGCTGCACGTGTCCATGTTAATAAGCTGAAACGAGCATTAATTAATTAGTTACTAAGTAGCAGTTTGAGTGTTTGAATCATTTGAGGTGACGTGATGAATTCCTGCATCATGTCACATGATCATAAATAAATCATTAATTATTCCAACGAGCGGTCAGCTGACGTCACATGATGTTTGTGTTTCAGAGAGGATCTGACGAGCTTCTATCCAGCGTCTCCAACGGCCCGTATATCATGAGCACCACAGGTTGGACCACGTTTACACCAACACTGTTATCATGTGACTAATGTGCTGAATGACCTCTGGTCTAAACTCTGCTGCTTCCTGTCCTCTGTAGCCAATGGCAACGACAGTAAGAAGTTCAAAGGTGACATCAGAGGTCCCGGCGTGCCGTCCAGGGTCATCCACATCCGCAAGCTTCCCAACGACATCGCAGAGACCGAGGTCATCAGCCTCGGTCTGCCCTTCGGAGACGTCACCAACCTGCTGATGCTCAAAGCCAAGAACCAGGTGACCCCCTTACCTCCACCAGGTGACCCAGAGAGAGGGTTTGTATGTCCTGTTCCGACCTGTTCTGACCCGACCTGTCCTGTCCGTCCTGTTCTGTACGTCCTGTCCTGTCCGTCCTGTTCTGTACGTCCTGTTCCGACTTGACCTTACCGGCCCGTCCTGTTCTGACCCGTCCTCTGTTGTCCCTTCAGGCCTTCTTAGAGATGAACTCGGAGGAAGCAGCTCAGAACATGGTGAGTTATTACTCCACCGTGATGCCGATCATCAGACACCACCCGGTCTACGTCCAGTTCTCCAACCACAAGGAGCTCAAGACTGACAACTCCCCCAACCAGGAGGTACCGTTAGCATCCGTTAGCTCCTGTTGGTCCTGTTAGCTCCTGTTAGCACGTGCTCATGTCTTCCTCCGTCCCTGCAGAGGGCCCAGGCAGCTCTTCGGGCTCTCAGTACATCTCACGTGGACACGACTGTGGCGGCTCCGAGTTCAGTGCTCAGGGTGGTGGTGGAGAACCTGGTGTACCCCGTCTCATTGGACGCCCTCTGCCAGGTAACACGACACCTGAAGAACAGACAGGCCCTACTGAACTCAGAACCTGAACTAGTATAATAAGATTAATATTAGAAGAAGAGTTCTTCCTGTCTCAGCCCGGTCCTCTCTCCTCAGATCTTCTCAAAGTTTGGGACGGTTCTGAGAATTATCGTCTTCACCAAGAACAGCCAGTTCCAGGCTCTGCTGCAGTACCCGGATGGTGCGTCGGCCCAGGCGGCTAAACTGGTGAGCGTGGCGCTGTGCTGATCCCAGAACCAGAGCAAGTTCACAGGATGGTTCTGATGGTTCTGCTCTGTGTGTTTCAGTCTCTGGATGGGCAGAACATCTATAACGGCTGCTGTACTCTGAGGATCAGCTTCTCCAAACTCACCAGCCTCAACGTCAAATACAACAACGAGAAGAGCCGCGACTTCACCAGACCGGACCTGCCGTCTGGGGACAGCCAGCCCGCCATGGAGCACCCGGCCATGGCCGCCGCCTTCAGTAAGAGCGCCACGCGGCGGTCACGTGACAAACATGACTGTCGCTCTCTTCTGAACTCAAGTGTTGTTTCTCATCTGCAGCCCCAGGTATCATCTCAGCTGCTCCGTATGCAGGAGCCACTCACGCCTTCCCCCCCGCCTTCACCATCCAGCCTGCAGGTGAGTCTCACCTGAGGATGCTCAGATGTGTTTCAGAGAGGGAGGGGCTTGTCGTGGATATTGATTGGCATTTACAGTAGCCAATGGCGAGTGTGTGTTACACCCTCAGCCAATCATATCTCTGTTCCTGTCCTAAATAAGAGTGTGCTGGTTGTTGTGCGTGGACGTCTCGTCAGTGTTTCGGTCGTTCACTCGTCTCACCTCTCCCAGTGTCCTTCCCCTATCCAGGCCTGACGGTCCCCGCTCTGCCTGGAGGGCTGGCCTCTCTGTCCCTCCCCGGGGCTACCAGGCTGGGGTTCCCCTCCCTCCCTGCCGGAGTCTGTGTCCTGCTGATCAGCAACCTCAACCCAGAGGTGGGTCCTTCATCTGTCACCTGACCACCAGCATCATCATCCTGAAACATGGAGGCGTCAGAGTGTTTGATTCATGAAGCCTGATGTTTATCTCACGCTCACACGTTACAGTCACACGTTACAGTCACACGTTACAGTCACACGTTACAGTCACACGTTACACGTTACACGCACACGTTACAGTCACACGTTACAGTCACACGTTACACTCACACGTTACACGTTACACTCACACGTTACACTCACACGTTACAGTCACACGTTTTACTCACACATTTTACTCGCGTTACTAACACGTTAGACTCACACGTTACTCACACGTTACACGTTACTCACACGTTACACGTTACAGTCACACGTTACACGCACACGTTACACTCACACGTTACACGTTACAGTCACACGTTACACTCACACGTTACACTCACACGTTACAGTCACACGTTTTACTCACACATTTTACTCGCGTTACTAACACTTTAGACTCACACGTTAGACTCACACGTTACGCGTTACTCACACGTTAGACTCACGCATTACTCACACGTTAGACTCACACGTTAGACTCACGCGTTAGACTCACACGTTACTCACGCGTTACTCTCACACGTTACTCACGCGTTAGACTCACACGTTAGACTCACACGTTACTCACGCGTTAGACTCACGCGTTAGACTCACACGTTAGGCACACATTACGCTCACACGTTACGCTCACACGTTACGCTCACACGTTACGCTCACACATTACGCTCACACATTACGCTCACACATTACACTCACGTTACGCTCACGTTACAAACTAATGTTAGCGGGCGCCGGGTTTGACAGGACGTGTAAACATCATCCAACAAACAGAGCTCAGCTCATTGGAGCAGATTTCATTTTTACAAAATAATTAAATTTAAGTTGACAGAAAGAAAAGTGAATAATGTTGTTAGCGTGTGTAGAGCACGCAGTGACTGACACGATTAAAGGTCTGTAACATTCATCTATCATCATGAAACAAACGCACATGATTCGCTCTGACCTCAGCTAAAAATGATGATGTCACTAGTCATGAATCTATGACCTCACCAACGTTGCAACCAATCAGAGAGGTCAGAGGTCACGCTAACATTTTCCTGTTCTGCCCCGTCGTGCACTTTGATTGGCTGTTTGATTCTGTGATGTCAGGGTCTTCTTACTCACACACACACACACACACACACACACACACACACACTCACCTGTCCATCATGTGTAATGTGACCCCTCCCCTCACAGGTAATGAACCTCCTGATTGACCCGTCACCTGTCTCTCTCTTTTTTTTTGTTTCTCCCTTGTTTAATTTGTTGCCATGGAAACGCCTCGGACCCTCCACCTGTCCTGCCCTCCCACCTTTACCTGTCCTGTCCCTGCTGCCTTCTCTGCTGTCTTTAAAGAGAGTTACGCCCCACTGCCTCTTTATTCTCTTCGGTATGTCACTCGCTGCTCATGTTGAATTCAGGTTGATTTTACGTTTCTGTTTGGTTCTCTCTGTTTAATGAGTGTTTGTGTTGATTTGACTTCATTCACAATATCTGCAGCTTGAGCGTCCTCAGGTGTGTCGAGCTCAGGTGAGCAGGAAGACGACCATGAGAGGCTGTGACCGTGAACAAACCAAAACGAGAAAATCTAAATGATCAATAAACGAATCTGAACGACGTGAAATCAGCTGATGAGTTCGAATATTTGAAACATCTAAACATTTTTCAGCTGATCGGCCTCTGGGGGGCGCTGCAGCTGCTGTCCACACACAGCAGAGCTCACAGGTTAAACACGCGATCCCGCCGTCCAAGCTGACGCCGCCCGTTCGAGACGGTTCGAATGGGCGGCGTCAGCTCTGTGAAGAATCACAGCTGGTCAAAGTAACAAAGTGTGAAGGGAAACGCCGAACACGAGGTCGTCACAGAGCGTGCCCAGGTTGATCCGGTTCCTGCTTCTGAATGTGAACCTTTAATTCGCTGACCTCCTCTGACGACCTCATCAGATTCGTACGGACCAAAGAAGCTCGTCAACGTAAACTTCCTGTCAGCAGCAGATCGTTCTGTTAATTATCAAAGTTTAGTTTGAAATCTGCAACGTTTGTTTGCTAATGAGGCAGAAACGAGCCGCCTCGATCGCCGCGCTGTCCCATGAGGCGTCGCCACGCCTCGCCGTGTCGTACGTCACGCCTCTCTGATCGAAGCTTCCTGTCTCCCTGATGAAATGTGTCCATGCTGCATTTATTGTGTTTCACATCAGCTCAGTGAGTTTTGGAGTTTGCATGCCGGGTTTCTTTCAGTTTGCATGTTAATCAGCTGCTCCGTTTTAGTCAACACTCCCATAATTCATAGCTCCTACGTTGGTGTTAATCTGTCATGTTTTAATTTCCCTGAATTTCCTCGCTGCATTTCCTGTGTAACATTCAGAAGTCCCCGCCTCCTAAAGTAAAGTCCTGGCGGCGAGGCCCGCTGCTCCTCGCTCCCTGTTAAACCTCAACATGAGTTTAATTAGAGTGTTAGACGAAGTCAGTCCAGGTTCATGCAGGATGAGTCAGGACGTATGTTCACGTGTTCGTAAGACCTCCTGTGTGTCGTGGATTTAACCTCTGTGTGGCTGTGTGTTAAGGTGTTTACGGAGACGTCATGAGAGTGAAGATTCTGTTCAACAAGAAGGAGAACGCTCTGGTCCAGATGTCTGACAGCACACAGGCTCAGCTAGGTAAACTCCTGCACATGCTCCTCTGGTTCCTGGGGCGTCTCGCTGAACACAGAAACTTAAGCAGCGTTCTTCACCTGTGTGCTTTGCAGCCATGAGTCACCTGAGCGGTCAGCAGCTTCACGGGAAGTCTCTGCGCATCACGCTGTCCAAACACACCAGCGTCCAGCTTCCCCGTGAAGGCCATGAGGACCAGGGCCTGACCAAAGACTACAGCAACTCCCCCCTGCACCGCTTCAAGAAGCCCGGCTCCAAAAACTACTCCAACATCTTCCCACCTTCTGCCACCCTACACCTCTCCAACATCCCGTAAGTCCTGCAGTCCGGGTCAGGACCAGGACCGACACTGTCACTTTCACTTCATACACAAACCCGTCACATGTGGGTCATGCTGATTTTACTTTTGTGTTTGTAGCCCATCTGTTGTTGAAGACGACCTCAAGATGTTGTTTTCCAGCTCAGGAGCCATGGTCAAGGCCTTCAAGTTCTTCCAGTGAGCCCTTCGTCTAATTTATGTCTCTTTCATCACTATGCTCTGTCCTGAAGCTTCGTCCTCTTGTCCCGATGTCCGAACCTGAACCCTTCGTCCTCGTTCTGATCCCTTTGTTTCCCTGTGGTCTTAACGCTCCTCTCTGAAGTTCTCTGTTCAACAAACACTGACGGTGTTTGGGAAGTCACAGATTCACCAAACGCTGTCAGAGTTCAGTTTGGGCCTTGAGCGTCCTCGTCCTCACCCTGAACCCTTCTGTCCTTGCCCTGAATCTTCCTCCTCGTTCCGAACCCTCCCGTCCTCCTCCTGAACCTTTCGAACCCTTCGTCCTCGTTCCGAACACACACCTGAAGGTTTTTCTGATCATGTGACTGTGTGAACTTCCTGTACAGAGTCTGATAATCTCCTTTTGGTTTTAGGAAGGACCATAAGATGGCTCTGATCCAGATGGGTTCGGTGGAGGAGGCCATCGAGTCCCTCATCGAGTTCCACAACCACGACCTGGGAGAGAACCACCACCTGCGAGTGTCTTTCTCCAAGTCCTCCATCTGAGCTTCGGACTCCACCTTCAGCCGACTCGATGGTCCACTACACTCCGATCATTCCAACACTTGTCTGCAGAAACACCGTGAAGTCTGGTGTGATGTTAAATTATTTTTTTAAACTCGTTTTTAGGTTTGTGAGGATCAGAGACGCGGTCGGAGAATAAAGTCAGTATTCTGAGTTCGTCAGGGTTTTCTGAATCAGTCCGACTTCTTAGATTATCGCCGGGATTCGGACTGACGTCGTGTTCGTGTCCTTCTTGTTTTGAAGTCGATAGCCGCTCTTGCCTTTTGACTTTAATCCCAGAATTAAAGTTAGCCTTCTAAATTTGACGTCTCGGGAACTTCTGACTCCAACTCAGAATCTTTTCTTTAATCTCAGACTGTCGATGGTTTCCCTGTGGTCTTAACGCTCCTCTCTGAAGTTCCCTGTTCAACAAACGCTGACGGTGTTTGGGAAGTCACAGATCGACCAAACGCTGTCAGGGTTCAGTCCGGGCCTCGAGCGTCCTTGTTACGAGGGGTCCGGTTCGGCCTTCAGACGATCCCTGTGCCTTATTCCTCCACTTCATCATATTAAAGAAATTTCCCATCATGCCTCTGTAAATTGGAGACCAGGTTTACAGTTGATAAAGGTTTACTGTTGTCGTATTACAGACATATTCATATTTGATGTATTTTTTGGTGTTTCTTTGTTAGTTTTGTACTGCTGGTTACTGTAGCGTCAAACATGTGAACTGGTTCTTGTTTTAGTGGGTTTGCTGGTTTTTAGATGAACTTCTTGTTTTTCTTTTTGATTTCTTTCTTCATGTATGCAATCACGTTTTATTCAAATCAAATATTGTAGCAATATTTTAATCATTCCTGAACTTTGATTTGTTTGATGGGTTTTCGGTGTCTTGGCGAGCTGGACAGCCGTCGCTCGGCGGCCGTCGCTCCACAGACGGATGTTTGTTTCTTTGTTGTTCTGTTGGACTTGATGATGTTTGCTCGTCTCGTTTCTCCTCTGAACGGTTTTATTTATAAGTTTGTGATCCACTACAGCTGAAACCAAAAACGGCCTTCTCGATGCAAACAATCCGCCTGCCTCAGGTTTCTGGTTTTAAAGACTAAAGAAGGAGACGTGGTTCAGGCTCGCTCTGTTTTCCTGTGGGGACGTTTTTATGAATTTTTCGACCGCTTCACTGGACTCGACCCTTCAGCCTCTGTTTCTAAACCCGATGTAACGTGGAGTGCCTTCAACGCAGAGTCCATCAGGTGAAGAGACGTCAGAGGTCGGTTTGGTTCATCTGTGTCTTAATATTATTACGTCGACATTCCAGCTGCTCAGACGTCCACCTGGGAGGGTCGGCCACCTTAACCTTCTGCCTGAACCTGGACCCGGCCGGTCCGCCTTCTGCCTGAACCTGGACCCGGCCGGTCCACGGGTCTTTTAAAGAGACCAAAGACAACTTTGTCAGACATGTTGGACCAAAATGAGCGCTGCTATGACAGGCCTACAAACCGACCAATCAGAAGGCAGCAGAAATGATGCAGGAAAGACGCTTGTGGTTACTCTGACTCCGTGCAGATGCATGATGGGAGTTGTTGTTTCTCAGCTAGCTTTCTTTCGAATGTCTGATCACATGCTGCGTGATGAAGGACTCCACCTGACCGCCGCGGTCCGTCTTCTTTCTTCTGATCATTCCAAATTAGTTGCTGAGCTGTGATTGGTTACCGCGCCATGCTTTGACCTTTGACCTCAGGACTCCCAGCCCGACTCAGACTTTGACGCTGCAGTCAGAACATGTTCGTATTCCCCCTGTGACGTGTTCACACAGGACACGTGATGGATCAGCTGTTCCTCCCAGGTGTCGTCAGATGAAGTGGACCAATGAAAAACCTCCTGCTGGATGTCAACACGGGTTTTTGTGACACACCACAGAAGAAGAAGTCGTGTTTGTTCGTCACTACAGCAGACACAGTCACATTCAGTTTTTCCCGGGTGACTTGAATGCATCACCTTCAGTGTCAGGTGAGGCAGGACTGGGACCAGTGGGGGGTGTACATACGTGTTTTATACCACAGTGACGTGTCCGAGAGCTGATGGCTGGTTTTATATCTGATGAATCGTGTATATTTTGATCCGAGTGCGACGGTTCTGAGCCTTACACTGTTGAGTCACAAAAAAACAGATTAAATCACTTTTTATCCAAAAACACGACTCGTCTGTTTCATGTCCGACAGAACCTGCCATGTGTATTAAATATTAAACTTTAAACATTTCTGGTGCTGACACCACAGACGGAGAAGATGACATCACAGGTGTGTTGGATGATCTGGACCAGCAGGTGGCAGCAAACACTCATGAAACATCAGACAGTTCTCGTCCAAGTCGTTGCACAGTGGATAAAAAGTCTCCACACTAAACTGAGACTTAAATCATGTCGGAACGTTTTCCACTTGAACGATTCGATTAAAAAAACAAACTGAAACCTTTTAGGTGGAAAAATAAAAAACTGCAATAACAATAACCTGGCATAAGTTAAACTAATACTTAAACTAATACTTTGTTGAAGCACCTTTTGATTTTATTACAGCACTTTTTGGGTAGGAGTCAGTTAGCATGGCACATCTTGACTTGTTCTTAGTAAAAGCGGCTCCTGTGTTCAGCCTCAGATCACCCACTGAGGTTCAGTGGGATTCAGGCCATTCCAAAACACGGATCATCTGGTGAAGCCATGCTTTTGTTGATTTTAAAGTATGCTTTGAGTCATTGTGGTGCTGAAAGGTCATCTTCATCTTCGGCTTTCTAACAGATGCCTGAAGGTTTTGTGTCAACATTGACTTGTACCTGAAACTCTTCATAATTTCCTCCACCTTGTTTAAGGCCCCGGTTCCAGCTACAGAAAAACAGCCCCAAAGCATGCTGCTGCCACCCCCATGCTTCACTGTGGGGATGGTGTTCTTTGGATGAAGTGCAGTGTTTTAACGCTGTGTCATGTTTCAGGTCATGTTATTAACTCTGCGTCATGTTTCAGGTCATGTTATTAACGCTGTGTCATGTTTCAGGTCATATTATTAACGCTGCGTCATGTTTCAGGTCATGTTATTAACACTGCGTCATGTTTCAGGTCATGTTATTAACGCTGCGTCATGTTTCAGGTCATGTTATTAACTCTGCGTCATGTTTCAGGTCATGTTATTAACGCTGCGTCATGTTTCAGGTCATGTTATTAACGCTGCGTCATGTTTCAGGTCATGTTATTAACGCTGCGTCATGTTTCAGGTCATGTTATTAACGCTGCGTCATGTTTCAGGTCATGTTATTAACGCTGCGTCATGTTTCAGGTCATGTTATTAACGCTGCGTCATGTTTCAGGTCATGTTATTAACGCTGCGTCATGTTTCAGGTCATGTTATTAACGCTGCGTCATGTTTCAGGTCATGTTATTAACGCTGCGTCATGTTTCAGGTCATGTTATTAACGCTGCGTCATGTTTCAGGTCATGTTATTAACGCTGCGTCATGTTTCAGGTCATGTTATTAACGCTGCGTCATGTTTCAGGTCATGTTATTAACGCTGCGTCATGTTTCAGGTCATGTTATTAACGCTGCGTCATGTTTCAGGTCATGTTATTAACGCTGCGTCATGTTTCAGGTCATGTTATTAACGCTGCGTCATGTTTCAGGTCATGTTATTAACGCTGCGTCATGTTTCAGGTCATGTTATTAACGCTGCGTCATGTTTCAGGTCATGTTATTAACGCTGCGTCATGTTTCAGGTCATGTTATTAACGCTGCGTCATGTTTCAGGTCATGTTATTAACGCTGCGTCATGTTTCAGGTCATGTTATTAACGCTGCGTCATGTTTCAGGTCATGTTATTAACGCTGCGTCATGTTTCAGGTCATGTTATTAACGCTGCGTCATGTTTCAGGTCATGTTATTAACGCTGCGTCATGTTTCAGGTCATGTTATTAACGCTGCGTCATGTTTCAGGTCATGTTATTAACGCTGCGTCATGTTTCAGGTCATGTTATTAACGCTGCGTCATGTTTCAGGTCATGTTATTAACGCTGCGTCATGTTTCAGGTCATGTTATTAACGCTGCGTCATGTTTCAGGTCATGTTATTAACGCTGCGTCATGTTTCAGGTCATGTTATTAACGCTGCGTCATGTTTCAGGTCATGTTATTAACGCTGCGTCATGTTTCAGGTCATGTTATTAACGCTGCGTCATGTTTCAGGTCATGTTATTAACGCTGCGTCATGTTTCAGGTCATGTTATTAACGCTGCGTCATGTTTCAGGTCATGTTATTAACGCTGCGTCATGTTTCAGGTCATGTTATTAACGCTGCGTCATGTTTCAGGTCATGTTATTAACGCTGCGTCATGTTTCAGGTCATGTTATTAACGCTGCGTCATGTTTCAGGTCATGTTATTAACGCTGCGTCATGTTTCAGGTCATGTTATTAACGCTGCGTCATGTTTCAGGTCATGTTATTAACGCTGCGTCATGTTTCAGGTCATGTTATTAACGCTGCGTCATGTTTCAGGTCATGTTATTAACGCTGCGTCATGTTTCAGGTCATGTTATTAACGCTGCGTCATGTTTCAGGTCATGTTATTAACGCTGCGTCATGTTTCAGGTCATGTTATTAACGCTGCGTCATGTTTCAGGTCATGTTATTAACGCTGCGTCATGTTTCAGGTCATGTTATTAACGCTGCGTCATGTTTCAGGTCATGTTATTAACGCTGCGTCATGTTTCAGGTCATGTTATTAACGCTGCGTCATGTTTCAGGTCATGTTATTAACGCTGCGTCATGTTTCAGGTCATGTTATTAACGCTGCGTCATGTTTCAGGTCATGTTATTAACGCTGCGTCATGTTTCAGAGCCTGTTATTAACGCTGCGTCATGTTTCAGGTCATGTTATTAACGCTGCGTCATGTGTCAGAGCCTGTTATTAACACTGCGTCATGTTCCAGGTCATGTTATTCATGCTGCGTCATGTTTCAGGTCATGTTATTCATGCTGCGTCATGTTTCAGGTCATGTTATTAACGCTGCGTCATGTTCCAGGTCATGTTACAGAGCCTGTTATTAACGCTGTGTCATGGTTTGCAGAAGAAGCTTGAACTGGATAAATCCAGACAAAAGGAGTGGTGATATTAAACAGGTGGAGGAGAAGGAGGAGAAGGAGGAGAAGGAGGCGGCGGCTCCCACAGTCAAACAGCATCAGAAGAAGTAGTGAAGCGTTCAGGTTCACAGTCCACAGTGGGAGATTTGAGGCTTTACAGACTGCAGGAAGTTCATCTCCGTGTCTTCTTACTGTCAGCTCGATGGACCGCGGACACGTAGACAAACACAGAGGGATTGTGGGTTAAAAAGCGGCGGCACGCCAGCTTGGCCTCACAGTCCGTCACGCTGACATCGTTCCAGCCCGAGAACGTTTTACATAATCCTCCAAAATACCCAGAATGCCCGGTGTTAGCCTGTGCTGCAGTACAGGAGACTCTCAGAGGTCCCAGTCTTAGTCTTAGTCTCAGTCTTAGTCCCAGTCTTAGTCTTTGGGACTGGCCCGATTACAGAGACTCATCAGTTGTTTGATGATATTTAATTACAGAAATATTAATATGACATCATCTATGAACTCTGTAACTTAACATGACTCAGCATGAGGACCAACCTTTCATGAAGCAGCTTGTGATGATCTGTGATGTGTGTTATCACCACCATTGTTGACTGCGTGATCAGAGCGTGATCAGCGGTCATGTGACGTAAACACTCATCACTACGTACATTATTTCGTCGCTGTGTGCTTGGCTTCTGTCAGCTGTTGCATGACATCGTTACATCGATATGTCGTATTGTGACGTTAACGTAACATACCGTACCCCGAGGCAAATGTACTTTGTGACTTTGGGCTATACAAATAAAATTTGATTTGATTTGTGACGTACACGTAACATACTGTAACATTATGTACTGTAACATACTGTGATGTACACGTAACATACTGTGACTTTAACGCAACATACTGTAAGGTAACGTACTGTACTGTGACGTTAACGTAACATAACGTATAGTGACATACTCGTAACGTACGGTGACGTACACGTAACGTACTGTGACGTTAACGTAACGTGACGTTAACGTAACGTATTGTACTGTGACGTTAACGTAGCGTAACGTACAGTGACATACTCGTAACGTACGGTGACGTTAACGTAACGTAACATACTGTGACGTACAGGTAACGCAACGTACAGTGACATACTCGTAACGTACTGTGACGTTAACGTAACGTAACATACTGTGACTTTAACGCAACATACTGTAAAGTAACGTACTGTACTGTGACGTTAACGTAACATACTGTGACGTACAGGTAACGCAACGTACAGTGACATACTCGTAACGTACTGTGACTTTAACGCAACATATTCTAAGGTAACGTACTGTACTGTGATGTTAACGTAACGTACCGTACGTTAACATAACGTAACGTACTGTGACGTAACATACTGTGACGTACACGTAACGTAACGTACAGTGACATACTGGTAACGTACAGTGACGTTAACGTAGCGTACTGTGACGTTAACGCAACATACTGTAAGGTAACGTACTGTACTGTGACGTTAACGTAACGTAACGTATGTTAACGTAACGTAACGTACTCTGACGTAACATACTTTGACGTACACGTAACGTAACGTACAGTGACATACTGGTCACGTACAGTGACATTAACGTAGCGTACTGTGACGTTAACGTAGCGTAACATACTGTGACTTTAATGCAACATATTCTAAGGTAACGTACTGTACTGTGACGTTAACGTAACGTAACGTACGTTAACGTAACGTAACGTACTCTGACGTAACATACTGTGACGTACACGTAACGTAACGTAACGTACAGTGACATACTGGTCACGTACAGTGACATTAACGTAGCGTACTGTGACGTTAACGTAGCGTAACATACTGTGACTTTAATGCAACATATTCTAAGGTAACGTACTGTACTGTGACGTTAACGTAACGTAACGTACGTTAACGTAACGTAACGTACTCTGACGTAACATACTGTGACGTACACGTAACGTAACGTAACGTACCGTTAACGTAACGTAACGTACAGTGACATACTCGTAACGTACGGTGACGTTAACGCAACATACTGTAAGGTAACGTACTGTACTGTGACGTACACGTAACGTAACGTACAGTGACATACTGGTAACTTACAGTGACGTTAACGTAACGTACTGTGGCGTTAACGTAACGTACTGTGGCGTTAACGTAACGTACTGTGACGCCTCATTAACCACCTCCAGAACCAGCACCGTTTGGTTTTTCTGTGGTTCTGGGCTCACTCTGAAGTCGTTCTGTGTTTGTCCTTGTTGAAGGAGACGGACTGAGGAGGCCGACCCGATCAGACGGACAGACGGACGCTTTAATGGACTGACTGCTGATTCGTCCATCAGCCTTTAATTCACCTGCTGAGTGTGTGTGTGTGTGTGTGTGTGTGTGTGTGTGTGTTTCTAAGTGACTGTGTGTGTGTGTGTGTGTGTGTGTGTGTGTGTGTGTGTGTGTGTGTGTGTGTGTTTAAACCATTGTTTCCTACAAACCAACACGTGATCAGTCAGCATCATTTCACGGAGAATTAATTAATTAATTAATGCTCCGTGAAATCGTCTCGTAATTAATTAATATTAATTAATTAATTAATTAATTACGAGACGATTTTTCACGTCTCATCGCGCGCGGACAGATTTACCTGCCTGCAGGACGCCGTCCAATCACAGACACACCGGGAGCGGCCCGGGTCTGATGGAGGTCAGTGAACCGAGTGTTTGCATAATGTGGATGTCAGGACGGCCCGTGATCACCTGTCAGCCGGGCGGACACTAGCCGCACGCTGAGACATCAAACGCAGCGTTTTGGCGGGAGCAGCATGTTGTTTGTTTGTGGGCACGCGGCGGGGAGGTCGGTGGACGGACGGATGACGTCATCGTTCAGGACGGAGCATTAGCATTTAGAGTGGACGCAGCAGGTAGCACACCTGAAACATCAACAACAACACAGAGAGACAGTTATACTCTGTTACACCTGGACAGGAAGGGAGAGACGTTACAGTGTCCACCTGTCCTCTGTCCACCTGTTCCCTGCTCACCACACACTACACACACACACCTCTCTCTCACACACACACACACCACACACCACACACGCCTCGCTCGCGCTCGCACTCGTCTCTCTCAACACACAAACACACACACCTCTCTCCACACCCACACACCTCTCCGCGCTCTCTGCTCACACACACACACACACACACACACTCGTCACACACACACACACTCTCTCTCACACACCACACCTCTCTCGCGCACCACACACAACACACACTGCTCTCCTATCTCGCTCTCACACCCACAACACCACACACACAACCACACAACACACCACACCACTCCTCTCTCTCGCGTCTCTCACACACACACACACACACACACACACACACACCACACACACTCACTCTCTCTCTCTCTCTCCACCACTCACACACCACACACACTCTCTCTCTCACACACACACACACACACACACACACACAACCTCTCT